>NC_064640.1:822255059-822558089 GCF_023864345.2 Schistocerca serialis cubense
CTCTTGCGCCAGAGTATTGCACGTAGATGGTTTCGGTGCCTGGTGGATGGTGACTTGTATGATCTTGTTTTTTCAGGGGTTGATTTATGGAACATGTTGGTTGACTCAGGGGGGGGTGTTCAGTTGCCATAGTCAGTACTGTCAATTAGTCTATCAACCAGCTGTTTGTAGGTCTGGCAGACGCCACCCCTGCTCTTATTGCAGATTCGGTTTCTGTTCCTGCAGGGAATGCAATCGATGGGCTCTGATGCTCGACAGTCCGCGCGTTTGTGGCCCATTTTACCACACCATGAACAGCTCGTACCTGTGTCTGCGCAGGCTTTGGTTGTATGGCCAAGGTCACAACATTTGTAACACTGGCTCACTGACGTAAAGTCTTTGACAGATAGGGATTGGAAGTCTATGTACACTCTTCCCTTTTTGGTGAGGTACCAATAAATTCTGGGTGTGACTTCCAACACTTGATGGTTGTATCCCTTTCCTTTGGGCCCTATGCAGAATCTGATTTTCACGTCTTTGTCGAATTCGTCTTTTGTGAAATCGTCACTGAGATTTTGGTGGTATAGACACTCAAGAAATTCTCTATCCGAGATAGTGTCTGTCACTCGATAGACTATCACCAAAGGTTGCCGCTTTCTGGGCCCCTCACACGCGATATTCTCAATGTATTTCGTCTTTTCTATTATTTTCCTACAGTCCTCCTGTGTTGCTGCTTCGACAGTCACAGCTGTCTTCGTGTTTCTTATTGACTTAATGTGTAGGTTGTCTCGTCTTGGGCTGATGTTTTTTGTCAACGTTTGTTTTATTGTTTTCGTGTCTTGGTTGTTGGTAGACGTTATGAAGAGAGTGGTTGCCTGCTTGGCTTTTGCCACCTCAATGCGTTTATGTTCTTTGGGTACGGTGGAGAGTGCCGCAGCGTATGTTAGTGTCTTGGCCTGTTGCTGTGCCTGTTCAGTAACCTTTCCTGTCAGATCCCTAAATTGGTCCCTGAGCTCTTGGTTTATTTCAGAGAGTTTTGTATTGTCTTCCTCGAGTTTGTTAACCTGTTCTGTGAGAGACTCAATTCTAAGGTCCTTAACTGGGTCAGCTGAGTGCTGAAGTTCGCGCAGTAGATCTTTGTTCTGCTCTTGCAGCAGCTCGACCTTTGCTTCTGCTGACGTGAGTTGGAAAGCCGAAGGGAATATTTTATTCCTTATTGTATTCAGTACGCTACTCGATACGTGTTTGGCCTTTAATTCCGCCCCAATGTCATTTAATAGCTCGTCAATTGCAGCGATCTTCTGGTTGGTTGGTTGTGTTGGGGAAGGAGACCAGACAGCGAGGTCATCGCTCTCATCGGATTAGGGAAGGACAGGGAAGGAAGTCGGCCGTGCCCTTTGAAAGGAACCATCCCGGCATTTGCCTGGAGCGATTTAGGGAAACCACGGAAAACCTAAATCAGGATGGCCGGACGCGGGATTGAACCGTCGTCCTCCCGAATGCGAGTCCAGTGTCTAACCACTGCGCCACCTCGCTCGGTGCCATCTTCTGGCTCGGTGACATGACGGCATATTCGTGGGCACAAGACGCCATGCCTATAGGCGATACTTTGCTACTGGTGCTGTTCTGCGCTCTACTAAACGTCCCTTTCGTGGGCTTGGGTGTGGTGTTAGCACCACTTAGTTGGCGTGCTCGATCCAGGATTGCGGATCTGTGTTACAGTTCTTAAACAGTGACCTTTATTTGGCGTGTGTTGCGTGTGCGGCACCACATTACGACAAGTAAGTCCCAAAAGCGATACGCCACAGAGCGAGGCCGAATGTGGGCTGGGTGGCTTCGCCGGCGATGCCCGATCGACACTGAGCGCCGCGGTCAGCTCCGCACGTCAGCCGGCCACGTAGTTCGCGGGACCAGTTGGGGACTGTGAGCTCGCGTACGCTGCTGACTCCGCGGTTGGGCTCGGTAACATGAGTCGTGCTTAGCAACTCCGGTTCGCTGCGGCCAGCGCAATTTGGCCTACTTGCGAAACCTACGCGTAGTGCGTATCAGCTGGCGCACTGCGACCTACTCTCGGGACTTTGCTTTCCGTCAC
Source organism: Schistocerca serialis cubense (assembly GCF_023864345.2). Lineage (NCBI taxonomy): Eukaryota > Metazoa > Arthropoda > Insecta > Orthoptera > Acrididae > Schistocerca > Schistocerca serialis. The sequence goes on from NC_064640.1 coordinate 822,257,131, forward strand.
TCGGCGTATCGCTTTACGTTTCTCGTAATCAATTTTCCTCACTTTCGACAGTTTATGACTTTTACCTATAATATGTCTATAACTCAGAATTATGTTCGTTTCCCTTCACTGTATGGGTATTGTTCACACTGGTTTTGTTCAGATTAAGCTAGTCTTTTCTGCGAGATTTGCTACCATATGTTAGTCTTCGTTTTTAGTCTAAATCCGTTATTATCAGTGCTTTTGATTCGAGACATTTTTGGAAGCTACCCTTCACCGTTCTAACATGTTATCGTGAGTTTGGTGGATAGTTACCGTCTAATTACGGAGAAAAATCCTACCATATGTTACTTTGATAATTCGTCACACGGTAACTTTCCTTTAATATTATTTTTAACACTTTCACAGCACTGTGGTTAGTAATGTTAGTAATGTCAAGCGTTCCTAATCGTATTAGTAGTGTTTGTGGATGTTAGTTGTAGTGAAATACCTTTGATGAGGTTCGACATGCTGTAAATGTGCCCGCGAAGTCACTAAATGCACTATTTCTCTAGCCGAAACCAGAGAAAAATTTGTAGGACTGCTTCACTTCACTATTATCCATCACTGATCACTGTTTTTCCATTCACTGGCGTGATTTTTCCCGATAGAACCGACAAAAAGACCGTAGTTGCGGGAGCGCGCGCGAGACACGTCCGGACAAAGCAACACCCAGTGTAGAAACCTTTGGTTCGAGGAAGGCGCGTGTTAACTAAGTGACTGAGAGCGTTACTGAACTCAGTGATGAAATCAGAAATGTGTGCCATATGAGGCGTAATGTGTCCTGCTGATACCGGTGGTGATATGGTTGTGGGCATAAGGATGTCCAGTAAGCTGCACGTAAGGGAGGCGCCCCGTCCCAAACCTTGTGCGCGGTGGTCACGTACATAGAAGCCGCTCGGAATGGCACTTTGAGAAGGCCGAGGCTCCCCGCTCCCATGGGGAGGGTGAGCGTCTCGTAACGCACCTTAAAGAGCGTACCGGCTGTAAGAAAGTAGCCGAACCCGACCTGGATGCTGCGTCCAATATCTGATGGCAGTGGGATGTGGAACATCTTGGACGCCATTTGTTGATTGAGGTATTGGATATTTTATAAAGAATCGGGTCGGCGGAGGAGATTTTGTCGCACTGCCATGCGGAAACTTAAAAACTACGCTGAAAATTAGAGGGAACGGAGCGGCGCACGGTGGGGATGAAAATAATACCAAAGTATCGTAGGTTATGGACGCACTGGAGGGGTGCTAAGTCGTCGTGTGAGAGACCGCGTCCAATGGACATCGCCGAGGCTTTAGCGACGTGCCTGGCACTGCTTGCTGCAGCTACGTACACTGCTATCAAATCGGCTACTATTTGCGTTTTGATCGGCGAGCGGACTAAGGGGAGAAGCACGTCCGCATAAGCACGACAACAAAAATTCTGCTATCGCAACGTGAGACCAGATAGGTACCTCAGCTAAGGAGATGGGTAATCGCTCTATTCACCGCTGAGAGAGTACTTGCGCTCGGTATTCTGCATTATTTTCCCATCTCTATAACACATGCCGATCAAATAAGGTCTTCTGTGACAGTTTAGATTTCGTGTACATTTATGACCTATTATACGTTGGTAGCAGACATCTGATTTTCTCAGTCAATGCTCTGTTCTCTTCAGCATGAGCTACCCTTACACTCCTCGAATCTGCAGGAAACCTCACACACACCTCACCTGGTAAGAGAGAGTTGCTGGGAATAGTGAGTGGATGTCATAGGGACGCACAACAATCAATACTTGCAGTATGGCTGATACGTAGCACATCACCTGGCCTCGGCCGGAGGGTTGAGCGTGGGAGGAGCACGTGGCTGTCTCCATGGTTACGGCCGGCGCGGACAGCTATCGAGCGGGCGGCAGCTCCCGCGGAAGGAAATGCTGTCTTTCATATAATGAATAACTTAACGTTTACGAACTGCGCTGGCTTGCAACGTGGATGTCCTAGACTGGAGTCCATACTCGAACATAAGTTTGTGTTTTGAAATTCACTTTACTGAGTGAATCATTCAGGCTGAAAGAAAGAATTCACGGAAATGATTGCAGATATATTTCAGTAACGAATATAAGATTATGCAAGTAAATAATCAAGATTATAAGGCAGTGAGTAAATTTATGATGAGTGTATCAATAGATGTACAGTCCGCATGGCCGAATGGCCAAAAAGCGAGAACTCAGTGCAAAACAAAATTAGTTTTAGAAGAGACTACGTGCACACAAGAAAGATAAGCCAAGGGCATCTGACTCGTTATTGTAATTTTCTGAACAGACAACATACAGGTACATAATTACTTACTGGTGCTGAAATTTATATTTCGAAGTATGTCATTTTGGAAAAATTTCAGTTCACGGTACAAGAACTTTCAGTTTAAAATTATGTTCGCCTTCTTCCTCTTGTTTGTTCTGTGAAGTAATCCATGCAAAATGAGCTGTAAAATTGCAAAACTTATCGTTTTCAATCATAAGTTAACGTACTACTCACCAGAGATACAGCGTGCTGTGTTTTGTTGACTTTTAGTAGCAACACTAGTACAGTATAAAGAAAAATAACGTCTTTTCTTACAAATATAACTCTCTTCTTGAAGAAATGCAAACAGGAAACGTTTCTTACAATAAATTCATGTTTTAAGTAAAAAATATTTCTATCATCACTCTGTCCCTTAAAAAATGCAAACAGCAGACACTTCATGTAACCAATATTCTCTATTAGAGTAAAACAAATTGTTTGTTACTCATGGGACTCACTGCTGAATACAACGATAATGAGAATATTTTCATAAATTAAAAATCGCGGATAATGTTACATACCGAATATAAGACACAATTATTGTTGTTCATAGTCGTTCACATGCTGTTAGCTAAATTTATATTCCACGGCTGTGTGAAACGTGATCCGTTAAAAATTTTCCTAGTTCCTAATAGGTTGTCACTAAAAGCAAGACTGAGTTTCGGCTGCATAACATGCAGTGATTTATTCACATAATTGATTACAGTTGATAAAGTGTAAGGTGAACTTCGAAAGAAACAAACAGGACGCAAAAATAATAATTTCTAAATTCGCAAACCATGTAAGCTATTACTTTTATAGAAGAAGCAGAGAACTTAGGGTCATGTGTTAGACTTGGCCTTGGAATAAGAACACTCTTTTACTCAATGATGAGTTACCCCAGAATATGATGCCATACGAAAGCAGAGACTGAAAATAGGCGTGGTAAGCTAATTTACTGAGATGTATATCGCCGAAATTTGCAATGACCCTACTAGCATAAATAGCTGAACTCAAACGTTTTAGCAGATCTTCAGTGTGTTTTTTCCATTTCAACCCCTCATCAATGCATACACCTAGAAATTTTGAATATTCTACCTTAGTTACCGATTTCTGATCGAAGTCTATATTTATTAATGGTGTTATTACATTTACTGTGTGGAATGTATATACTGTGTTTTGTCAAAGTTTAATGAGAGCCCATTTGCAGAGAACCACTTAATGATTTTCTGAAAAACCTCGTTTAAAATTTCATCAGTTAATTCTTGTCTGTTAGGTGTGATAGCTATACTTGTATCATCGGCAAAAGTTACCAGCTTTGCATCTTCGCAACTATAGAATGGCAAGTCATTAACACACATTAAGAACAGCAGAGGACCCAAGACCGAACCTTGCGGCAACCCATAGTTGATTGTTCCCCAGTTTGAGAAATCACCAGTTTTTTGCATATTATGTGAACTGCTTATTTCAACTTTCTGCACCCCTCCAATTAGCTATGATTTAAACCATTTGAGCGCTGTCCCATTCATACCATAGTACTTGAGCTTATCTAGAAGTATTCCATGATTTACACAATCAAAAGTCTTTGAGAGATCACAAAAAGTCCCAATGAGTGACTACCGGTTAGTCAGAGCATTTAATATTTCATTAGTGAAAGTATATATAGCATTTTCCGTTGAGAAACCTTTCTGGAATCCAAACTGACATTTTGTTAAAACTTTATTCTTACGAAGGTGTGAAGCTACTGTACAATACATTACTTTCTCAAGAATTTTGGGTAAGGCAGTCAGAAAAGAGATTGTGCGGTAGTTGTTGACATCAGACGTATCCCCTTTTTTATCCAGTGGTTTAACAATGGCATACTTCAGTCTATCTGGGGAAAACACCCTGCTTCAGAGACCTATTACATATGTGACTAAGAATCCCACTTATCTCTTGGGAAGAAGCTTTTATTATGCTGCTGGAAATGCCATCAATACCATGTGAGCTTTTATTCTTGAGAGATTTTATTATCTTCCTAATTTCAGAAGGAATGGTGGGTGGAATTGCAATTGTATCAAATCGTGTGAGTAAGGCCTCTTCCATTAATTGCCTTGCTTCTTCTAATGAACATTTGGATCCTATTTTCTGTACAACATTAAAAAAATGATTATTCAAAATGTTTTCGACTTCCAGCTTGTTGTTTGTCAAGTTTCCATTCGCTTTGATGGTAATGCCATCATCGTGTACTCTTGGTTGCCCTGTCTCCCTTTTAATAATATTCCAAATTGTTTTGATTTTGTTTTCAGAGATATTAATCTCAGACATTATGCACATACTTCTGGACTTTTTAATAACATTTCTTAATGTAGCACAGTAGTTTTTTGTAATATCTGGCTATTTCTGGGTCATTACTCTTTCTTGTTGTTAGATACAGTTCCCTTTTGCGGTTACAAGGTATTTTTATTCCTTTAGTAAGCCAAGGTCTTTTGCATGGTTTCTTATAATTAGATTTAACTACTTTCTTGGAGAATCAGTTTTCAAATTCTCTTAGAAGTTTATCATGAAATAAGTTATATTTTACATTAGCATCGGGTTGCTTGTACACCTCATCCCAGTCTAACTGCTGAAGATTTTCCCTGAAATTTCTAATCGTTGAGTCATTAATTGAACGCACAGCTTACTACTGAATGAAGCTATGTCATATACTCTAACTAGCTGAGAACCATGATCAGGAAGGCCATTCTCAACAGGACAAGAGCTTATGTTTTTAAACCTATCTTGGTCTATAAAAGTGTGATCTATCAATGTGCTGCTGTCCTTTACTACCCGAGTAGGAAAATCAATGACAGATGTCAAATTGAAAGAACCGAGAAAGACTTCCAGGTCATTCTTCGTGTTACACTCTTTCAGTGAATCAATATTGAAGTCCCCACAAATAATAATTTGCTTTCCTCTATCTGCAGATAGCACAACAAGGCATCCAAGTTTTCCAGGAATAAATGAAAGTTTCCTGAAGGGGACCTATATACTGTTACAATTACAAAAGAGCCCTCCTTCAGTTTAAGTTGACAGGCACATGCTTGCATAAGTTGCTCTAGACAAAACTTTTTTGTATCCAAGCTTTTAACACACTGATAACTTTTGACATATACGGCAACTCCTCCTCTCACCTTATTCTCCCTACTCTTACGTGCAGCTAGTTTATAACCACTGAGATTTACCTTTTCCATATCAGACACAATATGATGCTCAGACAGGCATAGTATATCTATCACGTCATCAGATTTAATGTCATCTAAACAAATCAGGAGCTCAGCTACTTTATTCTTCAATCCCGGAATATTTCGGTGAAAAATGGTAACATTATTTTTTACTTTACTTTTGTGAAATCTAATTTTTTCTTTTATCCACAAATATTTTTGTTAAATATGGTAACATTGCATAACTTAATCATAGTTAACACTTGGTTCAAGAATCATAAAAGGAGGATGTATACATAGAAGAAGTCTGGAGATACTGGAAGGTCTGAGATAGATTATATAATGGTAAGACAGAGATTCAGGAACCAGGTTTTAAACTGTAAGACATTTCCAGGGGCAGATGTGGACTGTGACCACAATTTATTGGTTATGACCTGTAGATTAAAACTGAAGAAACTCCAAAAAGGTAGGAATTTGAGGAGATGGGACCTGGATAAACCGAGAGAACCAGAGGTTGTAGAGAGCTCCAGGGAGAGCATTAGGGAACGACTGACAAGAATGGGGGAAAGACATACAATAGAAGAAGAATGGGTAGCTTTGAGAGATGAAATAACGAAGGTAGCAGAGAATCAAGTAGGCAAAAAGACGAGGGCTAATAGAAATCCTCAGGTAGCAGAAGAGATACTGAATTTAACTGATGAAAGGAGAAAATACAAAAATGCTGTAAATGAAGTAGGCAAAAAGGAATACAAACATCTCAAAAATGAGATGGACAGGTAGTGCAAAATGGCTAAGCAGGGATGGCTAGAGGACAAATGTAAGGATGTAGAGGCGCTTATCGATAGGGGTAAGATAGATACTGCCTACAGGAAAATTAAAGAGACCTTTGGAGAAAAGAGTACCACTTGCATGAATAGCAAGAGCTCAAATGGAAACTCAGTTTTAAGCAAAGAAGAGAAATCAGAAAGGTGGAAGGAGTATATAGAGAGTCTATACAAGGGCGATGTTCTTGAGGACAATATTATAGAAATGGAAGAGAATGTAGATGAAGATAAAATAGGAGATATGATACTGCGTGAAGAGTTTGACGGAGCACTGAAAGACCTAAGTCGAAACAAGGCCCTGGGAGTAGACAACATTCCATTAGAACTACTGACAGCCTTGGGAGAGCCAGGCTAACAAAACTCTACAATCTGGTGAACAAGATGTATGAGACAGGCGAAATACCCTCAGTTGTCCAGAAGAATATAATAATTCCAATGCTAAAGAAAGCAAGTGTTGACAGATGTGAAAATTACCGAACTATCAGTTTAATAAGCCACGGCTGCAGAATACTATGACGAATTCTTAGAAAATAGATTAAGGTAAGGCAAACCTACGTTTCTCGCATTTGTAGACTTAGAGAAAGCTTTTGAGAATGTTGACTGGAATACTCTCTTTCAAATCCTGAAGGAGGCAGGGGTAAAATACATGGAGCGAAAGGCTATTATAATTTGTACAGAAACCAGATGGCAATTATAAGAGTCAAGGGGTATGAAAGGGAAGCAGTGGTTGGGAACGGAGTGAGACAGGATTGTAGCCTTTCCCCGAAATTCTTCAATCTGTATATTGAGCAAGCAGTAAAGGAAACAAAAGAAAAATTCAGAGTAGGAATTAAAATCCATGGAGAAGAAATAAAAACTTTGAGGTTCGCCGATGACATTGTAATTCTGTCAGAGATAGCAAAGGAACTGGAAGAGCAGCTGAACGGAATGGACAGTGTCTTGAAAGGAGGATGTAAGATGAACATTAACAAAAGCAAAACGAGGGTAATTTAATGTAGTCGAATTAAATAGGCTGATGCTCCGTAAATTGGATATGGAAATGAGACACTTGAAGTAGTAAATTAGTTTTGCTATTTGGGGAGCAAAGTAACTGATGATGGTCGAAGTAGAGAGGATATGAAATGTAGACTGGCAATGACAAGGAAAGCGTTTCTGAAGAAGAGAAATTTGTTAACATCGAGTATAGATTTAAGTGCCTGGAAGTCGTTTCTGAAAGTATTTGTATTGAGTGTAGCCATGTATGGAAGTGAAACGTGGGCGATAAATAGTTTAGACAAAAAGAGAATAGAAGCTTTCAAAATGTGGTGCTACAGAAGATTGCTGAAGATTAGATGGGTAAATCACATAACTAATGAGGAGGTATTGAATAGAATTGGAGAGAAAAGAAATTTATGGCGCATCTTGACTAGAAGAAGGGATTGGTTGGTAGGACATATTCTGAGGCATCAAGGGATCACCAATTTAGTACTGGAGGGCAGCGTGGAGGGTAAAAATCGTAGAGGGAGACCAAGAGATGAATACACTAAACAGATTCAGAAAGATGTAGGTTGCAGTAGGTACTGGGAGATGAAGAAGGTTGCGCAGGATAGAGTAGCATGGAGAACTGCATCAAACCAGTCTCAGGACTGAAGGCCACAACAACATGGTAACATTATTATTTACTTTACTGTTGTGAGAATCTTGTGAGTTTTGGACCTCTTTAAAACCTGCCTGCCTGAACTTCTCATTGGACACTGATATTAGTCTAAAAAAGAGGTAGATCCATGAGTACTAGTGTCCCCCCTTATGGATTTCGCTAACAACCCTGCCAGTTTACCCTTCCCTTTCCTATTGTGGTGTAGGCCATGCCTTGTGAAATTCCCCTATCAATAGTCTCGACAGGAACGAATCCAGTGCCTGACAGAGTGGCCGCCCTATGCAACTGATCCAACTCCATATTTACCCTCCTGGCAGAACAGTTCAACTGGGGCTGATGATACTGCACAAAAGCAGGCACCAGCCCAACATTGGTATGGGTAGTTGCAGAGGCTATTTTCGCCAGGTCACACTCAATACTCTAGCCCTGATCCCTATGAATACTGTTTCCCACTCCACCCACTATCATCACATGACGCTGCTTTGAGAAACCCTTGCACAAGGAACCTATATCCTCTACCACCAGGCTAAGACATGTACTTGGCTTGAAAAAGTTTGTGACCTGGTACCTGGTACGTGTCACCTAATTTTTCCTGCAAAATCTGGCCCACACCTCTTCCATGGATGGTACCTAGCAACAGAACTTTCCTCTTACTTTCTACTTTTTTTGAAACATTTAGTTTCCTAGTGAGATTCTGTTGCGTCTTAGCTACATTTACTTCTACTGGAGCCTCTTCCTTACTTAATTGTGGTAGCAAGGCAAATCTATTGGGTGTGCCAATTGGGAAACTGTCAGCTACTGTTATCTTTTTGTGGCCCCTGTTCCCAGCTACCACTTCCCACCGCTGCTTATCCTCCTCCCCCCTTAACCTCTTCAGCTTCTCCCTCGCTCTGTCCAAATCAGCCTGAAGGGCACTAATTTTCTCCTCCTCTTCAGCTACAATCCTATCTCTTGAGCAAACCCTGCACAAGAAGGGAAGAGTCTCGTTTGCTTCCCCAATTCCCACGCCGCTACAATTTCCTCAATGAAACCACCTGTCACAACAGTTGCACAAAACCCCTGAACTAACTTTCCTACTGCAGCTCACACACTAAGTATCCATGGTAGTTTGGAAATCAGTTAAGAGATTTACTAAGTGCTAACGATAATATATTAAATACAGATGTAAAAGGACACTAAATATGTTTTGGAAACTAATGTGTAAGTCAACTATTAGCAAATGCACTTAAATTTGTGGTACAACGCTAAGTATGCACGTTCAAAAATTAGGCCTAAACAGCCGAATGTAACCAAAAAGAACTTTTTGCGATTACAGGAAGAATACGCAAATAAAAGAAAAAGCTTTAATGGCAAGCTTGAAGAGCACACTAATGAACGTATTTAATCAGTTAATCTATAGCAGATGCACTTAAGATTGCGGTATAAGGCTAAGTATGCACACTCGGAAAGTAAGGCAAAGCCGCGAAACGTAAACAAAAGTCATGTCATGTCATGTCTGTGAAAATTAGTATTGGAAATGAGAGATATAAAAGTGTAGAACACCTCAGTTTCCAGCATCCCACCCACACTCGTCAACCTCCAGGGTAAGACGACCAGCTTAACCGAACGTACTGTCTGCTGTCCTCTCCGCTATACACAGCTTTCCATTTTCCCTTTCCTCCACATGTGTCTTGGGCGTCCGTCCTCTTGAACGAATGCCAGATCACCAGGTCGGAAGGCAAAAGATCTAGCAATGTGCCTCTAACTTCGTGGAATCTCCTAAACTCCTGGTCCACCTTTGCCAGAAGTCGTCTGCCACTTTTTGCCGTAGTTTACATCCTTTAGTCAGATTGTGGGGGACAGTAGGTTGTGGTCCAGTGGGCAGTTTTAACAAGCCATCACCAACCTGAAATTGTGCTGGCGTCAGAGGCTCCGTATCATCACCCAGAGAGATTGGCCTCGAGTTTGCTGAGGCTTCAGTGATGGCCTGAATGATACAGAGTTGTTCTGCAGTTAATCCTGATCGTCCCAACACCCTCTGTAAGCTTCGCTTGACGGCGCCCTTCATCCTCTTCCACCATCTTCCCCCTCAGGACGCTTGTGACGCAATCAATTTCCAAGCGATCCCGTTCTTGGCGAAGATGCGATGGGTCTCTCAGGTGGTCACTGAGTTTCATAGTTCCAACATTTCTTTGTGGAAGAGTAAAAGGTCTTTGCATTGTCGGTGTAGATTGTGTGCGGCAGTCGACGTCTAGTAGCCCATCTCTGTGAAACCATCAAAAATGTGTCGATGTTCATATTAGAGCAAAGTTCTAAATGTATTGCACATGTTGTTGCACTTGCGAAGAGAGCTGTACAGGCTGTTTCCATGGTCATGCATATCTTGATGTAGAGATGCCCTGCAAAGTCTATGCCATTGACAGTAAAGAGCTTAGATGGTCTCATTCGATCTGCACGTGGAGGTGCTTCAATTTTTTGGGCTCTTGGATTCTTCATGATCTTGCATGGTAAGCATGTATACAGGACCTCTTCAATGGTTTGAGGACCTTTAAATATCCTAAATTCTTTCCAAAGTTCGAATAACACTATTCTGACACCAAGATGATGAAGATCAACGTATTTGTAAAAGGTGAGGTGTCTCGTAAAGTGATGTAACTAATCTACAAGTATTGGATGTCATTGTTCCCAGACGGATGAGTCCATCTTGAATGAATAGATGAAAGTGTCCAATTTTAGATTCTTGCTAGGTCGGTTCACCGTTCTGGAGTGCATGAAATTCCCGCGTGAAACATTGGCGTTAGACTGTTTTAATCCAGTAAGCGCTTGCACATGCAAGATCGATTTTTGTGAACTCTTCAGAAAGTTTTCCTTTGTAACAAATGTTATGTGTGAAGCGGAGGATCCAACCCGTCTTACGATTTAATCTTCAGCAGGAACTGAATTAGGAAATGCCTATAAGCCAAGAGGCAATGCCATCACAGGTTTTTTACATTCTTCCTTTCTTGCGGGAGATCAAGACTCATGTTTGGAGTACCAGATGGCCAACTTTCTCTGGGCGTGTAAGCCATGGTCGTCCCTGCCACCAAACATGTGCAGATTGGATTTGATTATCAATAAGGCCCCGTATCAGGTGATCCGCTGGGTTGTCACGTCCAGAACAATGCCTCCACTGACTAGGCGACGTGTATTATTGAATATCTGTCACTCTATTGCAGATGAAAGTCTTCCATCGATTCGCGTAACTGCGTATCCAGCCCAAGGTCACTGTGGCGCCCGTCCACAAAGTTGCCTGAGTAATGTCGTACCTTTCAGCTGTGTAGAAATAACTTAGTAATAGTGCTCCCACAAGTTCACCTAGAAGTTTCAGACTTGACAATATAATCCTTTTGATAGGTACAGGTCTGTTCTTGCTACAGTCTAAGTGAATCATTGTGTTGTCGTGTAGAACACTGTGGAAGAACAGAGCTGCCCCATACGGTCGTTCCGAAGCTTCACAAAATACTTGAATTAGAACATCGTGATCTTTAGTAGTTAATATCAGGTGCAGGATACGGAGAGATATAGAGGTACAATGGACACCCAAGTATTCCATCGTTTTACCAGATTGTTGGACAGTAATTCATTCCAATCAGTTCCCTACACCAGGTTTCTTGGACTAATAGTTTTGCTATGATTCACACTTGACAGAATAACCCTAGTCGCAAAAATTAGCTGTAGTCTGTAATAATTATTTTTGGTACTAGGTCTATCAGATAAGTTTTCTGTGTCGTCATCCGTATTAATGTATAAACTGTCGATTGTTGTGTCCCAGTATACGCCTAAAACTTGAGTAGCTGCAACGATATCTCGCCCTTCGGTTTTTCATATGTTGTGTAACTAATTTGAAGAAGTGGCCCATTGCGCTAATACGCTGAAGTGCCAAAGAAACTGGTATAGGCATGCGTATTAAAATACAGAGATATGTAAACATTCAGAGTATGGAGCTGAGTGCGGCAACGCCTATATAAAACAACAAGTGTCTGGCGCAGTTGTTAGATCGGTTACTGCTGCTACATTGGCAGGTTATCAAGATTTAAGCGAGTCTGAACGTGGTCTTATAGTCGGCGCACGAGCGATGGGTCACAGCCTCTCCGAGGTAGCAATATGTACAGAGAATATCAGGAATCTACTAAAACATCAAATTTCCGACATCACTGCGCCCGGAAAAAGGTCCTGCAGGAACGGGACCAGCGACGACTGAAGAAAATCTTTCAACGTGACAGAAGTACAGCCCTTCCGCAAACTTCTGCAGATTTCAGTGCTGAGACATCAACAATTATCAGTATGCGACCCATTCAACGAAACGTCATCGATACGGGCTTTCGGAGCCGAAGGCCTACTCGTGTACTCTTGACGACTGCACGACACAAACCTTTACGCCTCGCCTGGGCCCGTCAACACTGACACTGGTCTGCTGATGATTGGGAAGATATTGCCTGGTCGGACGAGTCTCGTTTCAAATTGTATCGAGTGGATGGACGTGTACGGATATGGAGACAACCCCATGAATCCATGGCCCTGCTTGTCAGCGTGGGGCTGTTCAAGTTGGTGCAGGCTCTATAAAGGTGTGGGGCATGTGCAGTTGGAGTGGAACCCCTGATACGTCTAGATACGACTCTGAAAGATGACACGCAAGTAAACATCCTGTCTGATCATCTGCATCCATTCATGTCCATTGTGCATTCCGACGGGCTTGGGCAATTGCAGCAGGAAAATGTGACATCCCACACGACCAGAATTGCTACAGAGTGGCTCCAGGAACAGTATTCTACGGTTAAACACTTCCGCTGGCCACCAGACTCCTCACATATGAACATTATTGAGCATATCTGGGATGCCCTGCAACGTGCTGTTCGGAGGAGATCTGCACCCCCACGTACTGTAATTGATTTACAGGCAAGCCCGCAGGATTCATGGTGTCAGTTCCCTCCAGCACTACTTCAGACATTAGTCGAGTCCATGCCATGTCGTGTTGCGGCACTTCTGCGTGCTCGAGAGGCCCCTACACGATGTTAGGCAGGTGTACCAATTTCTTTGGCTACTCAGTGTAGAAAGTTCAATAATTTCACGAGGGCTGTTGGTTCATAATACATAATACGGCTGATGAATATGGATTTTGGCAAACTGAGAAAATCACGAAACAGTAGCTTTGAATTTTAAACTTTTGATTTCAGAAACTGACATCATAAATAAAGAATGTATATGAATTATGCATAATGAGAATAACAAATTAATATTTCGCCTATGTAACGAGTAAGGAATATCACACGACTAATGGACAGTTATTGTGTGTAGATGTTCCTGCGTTTGGTTCGAGGGGCATTTAAGACACTTGTTTATTGTTAATGGACAACTCCAGAAAGTATATTATGCAGGTACAAGCCAGAGGATTGAATATTATTACAGCTATGAGTCAGTATTCTGAACTTATGGTTAAAATAGAACTTTCAGACAGTACAATGTCTTGTATGAGCAATGCATGTGAAGCACATTTTTGTAAACTGCTTATACGATATAAAAATTAATACTCGGAGCATCGACATTGGAGGAGCTGCTTTGGAAAACAATAAAGAACAGTCTATTACCTATCCATGGCGGAGGTTACAAATGTTTACAGTTCATGACTAATCTTCATAAGTAGTACAGTACTTGCAACATGAAATTCGTAGTCACACATTCAAAACACGGTGCAACAAGATGTGACCACAAAGGCAAATAAATGTAGTGTGTTCGGATATTTCCGCTACAAGCTTCTAGGACTTGTAGAGGGGAGTGAGTACATAATATTTTGAATAGAAAACCCTGTCCGCATAAGTACTGTTTCCTTTCTACGACGGTTTTCATTCAGACGCTGAACTCATCCACTTCTGCTTGACGACATGAGTTAGGAGTGACGCAGTACAATTTTATGTAGGCTGTTTAGGTTTTTATATTGGTAACGCCACGTAGTGCTCTGTATGAAAATCACTGGCTGTGCTGTGTGCAGCCTGTGGCTAGTTTGCATTGTTGGAATCTGCTATTGTAGTGTTGGGCAGTTGGCTGTTAACAGCACATAGCGTTGCGCAGTTGGAGGTGAGCCGCCAGCAGTGGTGGATGTGGGGAGAGAAATGGAGGAATTTTGAGAGCGAATGATCTGGACGTGTGTCCATCAGAAACAGTACATTTGTAAGAATGGATGTCATGAACTGCTATATATATTATGACTTTTGAACACTATTAAGGTAAATACATTGTTTGTTCTCTATCAAAATCTTTCATTTGCTAACTATGCCTATCAGTAGTTAGTGCCTTCAGTAGTTTGAATCTTTTATTTAGCTGGCAGTAGTGGCGCTCGCTGTATTGCAGTAGTTAGAGTAACGAAGATTTTTGTGAGGTAAGTGATTTGTGAAAGGTATAGGTTAATGTTAGTCAGGGCCATTCTTTTGTAGGGATTATTGAAAGTCAGATTACGTTGCGCTAAAAAATGTTGTATGTCAGTTTAAGCACAGTCATTTATAATTTTTCTAAGGGGACGTTTCACAATCATTAGGTGGCAGCTGGAAAGGAACATAACGAAACGTCCAATTATAACTTAAGCACATTTTTTTTGTTTGAACACTTAAACAGTACGTGTTTACATTATTTCAAAACAAAAATATCCCACCGTACCGTACGTGCAGAACAGTAATGACGCATTACAACAGCAGCTCGATGTGGCGACCACCTACGTTGTTACAGACACAGTGCCCTACGAAGTACGTTCTGTTACACACTCTCTCCATCCCACTTGGTGTCTCTTCAGTTTCTACTGCAGCAGCCAGAACTTGTGCCAGCAGATGTTTCTCTGTCTCTACAACACTCTCGTAGCAAGGCAGATGTTAAGTGACATCAGGTGATCGTCAGACGCAGTAGACGTCATCCCGTCTACCCTAATTCATACCAGGATAAGTGACTGACAATTTTCTCTTCCCGCAGCAGACTTGGTCACGTTACACATCTGAAATAAAACCCTCGTAGAACAGAAACGGTACGTTTCTGGACATGGGTTCCTATTCAAAATGCTATGTATTCACACGCCTCTACAAGTTTGTAATTGTAATTTCCGAACTCCCTGTAACAGATAAAACGTTGCAATGAATCGCCTTAATTGAAACAAATTTATAATTGTGGAGGAAAACGAGAGGGAAGAAAGATTGTTCAAAACCAAAGAGAGTTGGAAAAAAGTCCTGGACAAAGAATTGTTCACAACACAGAGTTTGAGGAGATGTCCTTGGATTGTGTGGGTGAGGACTTAACAATAACTGCTCTTCAACTTGTCGGTGAAAAGCAAATGTCGTAGAATATAGTGTGAAGTATGTGTCTGAAGCAGCAATTACATGTCATCATAAACAATGTGTTGAATCAAGGGGACCAAATGATTTTCTATTGGCTTCCGGGACATCTCCATATAACCATCTCTGCAGTGGAATGTCACTTATGACCATATGAACGTTAGGACAACACAACATCCAGTCTCCGGCGTAGAAAATCTCCTGACCTGCCAGTTGGTCCCGGCGGAGGTTCGTGTCCTCCCTCTGGCATGGGTGTGTGTGTGTTTGTCCTTGGGATAATTTAGGTTAACTAGTGTGTAAGCTTAGGGACTGGTGACCTTAGCAGTTAAGTCTCATAAGATTTCACACACACACACACACACACAATTTAATGGACGGGCATCAATAGCGAAACTTGTGCATGTCAAATAAAAACCGTTTCACCTCCTGTATATCCTTTATTTAAGGCACGGCCAGTTTCGTAAGTTAAATTGCATCATCAGGTGCAAATCTGAATAGAAACGAGAAAGAGACCGTACATAAGGTTACACAAAGACCTTATCAGAGTGTTAAAGTGTGACAGTAATACAAAAGTAAACATATTAATAAAGATAGCAAATGACAAGTGAATAACTCATAGACTATGAGATAAGAGCCTGGACCCTGTTCTGGGCTGTATATAAACGTAATATTTTGAATTTAAAATCTGAAATTTCTTACAGCTTTTAAAAAACTAAAAAAAGCTTAAATTTTCATAATCGAGAATCGTTCTAGCAAAAGGCACGAAGGAAGAGGAGGTAAGGGGGAAAGAGCGAATGAACCAGGCTATTCATTTAAGTGATCAAAGCTAGCCAACATGGATATATGCCTTAAACCTATCTTCCTAGGTCCTTCCAGTTTGACCCACATATTTCTACTGACAATCATCACTGGTGATGTTGTAAACACCTGAAGACTCGTGAGGCTCGCGTTTCATCCTTGCTCTGTGTTTTAAAAAATGGTTCCAATGGCTCCGAGCACTATGGGACTTAACATCTGAGGTCATCAGTCCCCTAGAACTTAGAACTACTTAAACCTAACTAACCTAAGGACATCACACACACCCATGCCCGAAGCAGGATTCCAACCAGTGACTGTAGCGCTCTCGCGGTTCCAGACTGAAGCGCCTAGAACTGGTCGGTCACAGAAGCCGGCTCTGTGTTTAAACTTCAGTCTATAATTTCTAAGAATGAAATGTGCTGGGTCAATATCTTTTTTAGCCAACTGTACACCCATTCTGTTTGAAACCGTTCAATTGCACAGAATACTATGATAAGAGAAGATCCTAGGGGAGTAGTGAAGATGAAACATCCTGTTGATCCTGGGCCGGAGCAGTTCTACGGCTCTTTCTCTTTTCCTGTTTTAAAAGGCTCTTGTTAATACTCGGGGCAAAATCAACGTGGTACACATTAGAACCTGCTACGAACTGGATGGCCCTATATTAGCGTCCATAAGCTACTTTATGTAACGGAGCGTTACGTAATCCATGAAGTACTGACCAGAAACGTGTCTTTTTACACTCCAGATGATAGGAGGAAGAGCTGTGAATAGCCAAATCCGTGGTTGCTGTTTTCCTATGAATGTCGTTTCTCAAAAGGATTCCCTGACATAGTGACTGACATATCCAAAAATGGTAACATCCTATTTCTGGACACTGCATTAGGGAATTCTTAGAGAATGGCATTTATAGGAACCAGTAAACACGAATTTGATTCTTCACAGCTCTTCCTATCACCCTCTAGAGTACAAAAAGGCAGCTTTCCGGTCAATGCTTTATAGATTACATAATACCTCATTACGTTAACTAGCATATGAACGCGAATATACGGCCATCTAGTTCATAGGACATTCTAATGGAAACCACGTAAATTTTGTCCCGAGTAATGGCAACAGTCTTCTAAAAAAGAAAAAAAGGAAAGAGCCGTAGGACTGCTCCGGCCCAGAATCAACAGGGTATTTCATCTTCATTACTCCCTGGGAAGGAGAATGGGCCTAGGGTCTTTTCTTATCATAGTATTCAGTACTATGGCACTGTTTCAAGTGCAATGGGTATACAGTTGACTACAAAGATATTGTTCCCGCACATTTCATTCCTAGGAATAATGCACCGAGATTTAAATACAGGGAAAGGACGAAACGTGAACAACAAAAGTCGTCAGGTGCTTACAACATCACAAGTGATGATTCAGTCGAAATATATGGATCAAACTGGAAGCTCGTTGGAAGTTATGTTTAGGAAACAAATTTCTGGTTGGTATTCCAGTTATGCCTTGCGTTCAAATTTATCCGGAACGTGTCACTCAGCTTCTGGTATTACATGACGTTTTTCAGTTTTGCGTACGGGACGCAAGGGTAACGTTGTCAATATCTTCGAACAGTAGGAGAGCTACCGTGCATTAAGATAATTTTCAAATCAACCACTTAATTTTCAAAATGAATTAAGTCATAAAGTAATTTTGGCTAGCTTTGATTACTTAAATGAATAGTGTGGTTCAGTTTCGCTGACCCCTTACCTACTCTTCATTGGTGCCTTTGCTAGAATGATTCTAGATTACTGAAAATTTTTAAGAATCGTTCAAATGTATATTTTATTTTTTTTTTTAAATTGTAAGAAATTTTAAGAATTTAAATTCGAAATGTTATGTTTGTAAATGGCACACAACAGGTTCTAGGCTTTTATCCCTATGGCTATGAGTTATTAATATGTTTATTTTTGTATGCTCGATTCCCAACTGTTTCCTTAAAGTTCAAAATGGCTCTGAGCACTATGGGACTTAACATCTATTGTCATCAATCTCCTAGAACTTAGAACTAGTTAAACCTAACTAACCTAAGGACATCACACAACACCCAGTCATCACGAGGCAGGAAAATCCCTGACCCCGCCGCGAATCGAACCCGACCCTGGCGCGGGAAGCGAGAACGCTACCGCACGAGCACGAGCTGCGGATCCTTAAAGATCATCGGATGATATTTACGCATCCGTGTATGCGCCGCGTCTCTCGGGGCTATGTTTTCATAACCTGCTAGTTCATGTATGGCAGTCGCAGCATTCCGTTCCGGCGCGGCTTCGACAGATGTACCGTTTACTCTATATTTTGTCTTTGCCCCTCCTTCATTATCTTTTCGGTGCTTTTTATAATCTACTCTCTCGTTCCATTTGTTAACAGGTTCGTGTTTCACGCCACATTTTTAATCCATGACTATCGGTTTATGTGGAACTTCCCGAATTTTAAAAAGGGGTTGGGATCGGTCTGTAAAAGAGGCTTGACTACTATAAGCCTTGTGGCCACTTTTTATTACTGTGGTATGGTCTTTTCGTACCACTGTCCACGGTCTCTTTCTTGTTTTTACACAGATTTGCGTCTGAGGATGTAATTTCAATTACGAAACCAGCCGTGCCTTTAATAAAGGATTTAGAACAGCTGCGGCGGATTTTATTCAATACGCTTCTGTTTTTTATTGTCTGAACGGCTTATCGCCACGTTTCACTCGCGTACAAGCCTGCATTTAAGATAAATTCGGACTGAAAAGACTTCCTAAAATTTAAATTTATTATCAGTGTAAGCAACTTCACAGTACACTTTATAGTTGTTTGCGTAATATGAATGTAGAGGGAATGCTCTGTTTTATCTTGCGTTTCAAGGGCTGGCTGGACAGTCCTGGCGATATGTGCTGTCACATGTCCTCCGAGTTCATTAAGTCATGCGCGACAGTGTCAGCGTTGGCAGACTGTAAACAGTTTCTGGTTTCCGCATCGCTGAACGCCGCCTGGCGGGGTAAGGCGTTGCTATCCGCTCACATTGGCCGGGCGCGACAGTGCGTAGAGGGAAGCCTTGTGGGCGCGCGTGTCTGACCATCTGGACAGCTGCCTGTCTGCCTGCCGGCGTAGCGGACGGTCGTGGAATCGGATCCTGCTCCGTCATACGGCGCCCACGCATCGCCAGCCGGCTTTGTTCCGCCGCGACATCATCCTCATCGCAGCCTGAAGGTGGAGGCAGTGAGTGTTGAACTGTTATTGTTCTAGGCCACCGCGAGACTGCTGAGCCGGAAAACGGAATAAGAAGACCCGAGAATATCTATTTTAAGTTTAGCTTTATTTGCAGCTTAAGTGTCACGAAATGGTGCCTGGCTACTCCACTTTCATTGAAGCTGCATTTGTAAACAATATCTACATCTACATACTTACTCCACAAGCAATTGTACTGTAAACATGGCGGAAGGTACCTTTTAGTACTGTTATTCCCTCTCCTGTACCACTCACCAATGGAGAGAGAGGGAAAAGTTACTGTCTATACGCCTCTGTACGAGCACTAATTACTTTTATCTTGGTTTCGTGGTCTTATGGGAAATGTACGTAGGTGGCAGTAGAATTGTACTGTAGTCATCGACAAATGCCGCAACTCTAAATTTTCTCAATATTGTTTCGCGAAAAGAATGTCTTACATGCAGGGATTCCCATTTGAGTTAACGAAATATCTCAGTGTCGATCGAACCTACTGGTAACAAATCTGCAGCACGCCACTGAACTGTTTCGAGGTCTTCCTTTAATCCAACGTGGCGGGGATCACTAACATTCTCTCAATAATCCGAAGACGACCATTCGCCCTCCCTACTACCGACCTTACGCTTTGCGACGTTGCGCCTGTATATTTAATCGATGTTACTGTGTCAAGCAGGAAATCACTAACACTGCATTTGATAAGTAGTGCAGTGTTCTGCCAAATCATCCACATCAACTTCGTTTTCTACATTCAGAGCACACACTAAATAGATGTTGTGTCTAAGTCATTATGTTTTCCTCTGTACTTAACGGTACAGGTATACGACAGAATCATCAGCAAACAGTCGCAGATTGCTGCCCACCGTATCCGTCAGGTCGTTTATGTATAAAGCTGAGTTTCACACGACCTATGCTTTCTAAACCGTTGCTGATTTGGGGACGGAAGCTTTTGTCTCAAGAGACAACATGCCTAAGAATTCTGCAGTGGACAGATGTTCGGGATATTGGTATGTAATTTTGCTGGTCCGTTCGTTTACCTTTCTTATATACGATAGTCACCTGTGGTCTTTTTCCGTCGCTTGGAACTTCGCACTGGCTTTGAGATTGGCGATAAATGCAAGCTAAGTAAGGGTCTGACGAAGAGTACTTTGTATAAATCGGACTTGGGAGTCCATTCGAACTTGGCGACTTTCCTGTTTTCAATTGTATCAGTTGCTTCTCAACATCAGTGATTATTTCTGTATCTTGTGCGGCGGTTAAACGATGGTATGACTGTACGATCCTCCTTCGTGAATGATGTTTTAACCGTGATATTTAAATATTGAGCGTTCTTTTTTCTGCCTATTACACCATTTTGTTTCGACGAGTGGCTGCATATAATCCTTCGACCCACATACTAATTTAGCTTCGGGCAGAATTTTCTGAGATTGTCGACAAGATCATTCGTTAAGGTATGACGGGGGATGTTGTATGCTTCACGCAACAGTCTTTTAATACACGTCAATTTACTATTAACTGTTGCCTGTTGCCACTTCCTTGTTGTTTTTTTGACCGAGAATGTAACAATTTCTGCTTTCTCAGCATTTTTCTGATTTCGTTATTAAATCAGAGCGGGTAATTTTCGCCTCGGCACATACGTCTCCAGAGCACGATTTACAGTCGGGTTAATTCTGGCCACAATTCCTCTACGTCCATCATATCGGAACTAAATGATGTCCATTCACTGCTTAGTAGGATGCTAACAACTGCTAATCTGCTGTTTCTAGCATAAAAACTCTCCCAGTATTCCTAATAGATTTGTTTACTTTGGAAATCGTCGTTATGTCATGATCACTGATACCTGTCTGACACTATCCATAAGGTCCGACTTCTTTGCACCTAGAAGGTACAGAATATTTCCATTGGGTGTGGGTTGTCGAACTATCTGCTGAAGACAATTTTCGGAAAATGTGCTCAGAACTAAACTTTCTGTCCATACCACCTGCAATGAATCTACAGAGGTCCCAGGCTATATTCTGTAAGGTAAAGTCGCATTTCCGCGTTTCTGAGCGCAGACTTCCTTTGAATGATTCTACTACTGTTACGGCGGAATCGCGTGGCCGGTAAAAACATACGATGATTATCTTTTCACCTGCGCCGGTTACACCCAAGCACATGAATTTTGCAGTCAGACCTCTATAGGCACAATAATTTTGTCCGCTGCCGTTAACAGTCCCTCGCCTACGGTGTCTAACCTGACTTTTCGATATACGTTCCACACCTCGCTAAATATTTCACTGGTTTCTACACTCCTGGAAATGGAAAAAAGAACACATTGACACCGGTGTGTCAGACCCACCATACTTGCTCCGGACACTGCGAGAGGGCTGTACAAGCAATGATCACACGCACGGCACAGCGGACACACCAGGAACCGCGGTGTTGGCCGTCGAATGGCGCTAGCTGCGCAGCATTTGTGCACCGCCGCCGTCAGTGTCAGCCAGTTTGCCGTGGCATACGGAGCTCCATCGCAGTCTTTAACACTGGTAGCATGCCGCGACAGCGTGGACGTGAACCGTATGTGCAGTTGACGGACTTTGAGCGAGGGCGTATAGTGGGCATGCGGGAGGCCGGGTGGACGTACCGCCGAATTGCTCAACACGTGGGGCGTGAGGTCTCCACAGTACATCGATGTTGTCGCCAGTGGTCGGCGGAAGGTGCACGTGCCCGTCGACCTGGGACCGGACCGCAGCGACGCACGGATGCACGCCAAGACCGTAGGATCCTACGCAGTGTCCTAGGGGACCGCACCGCCACTTCCCAGCAAATTAGGGATACTGTTGCTCCTGGGGTATCGGCGAGGACCATTCGCAACCGTCTCCATGAAGCTGGGCTACGGTCCCGCACACCGTTAGGCCGTCTTCCGCTCACGCCCCAACATCGTGCAGCCCGCCTCCAGTGGTGTCGCGACAGGCGTGAATGGAGGGACGAATGGAGACGTGTCGTCTTCAGCGATGAGAGTCGCTTCTGCCTTGGTGCCAATGATGGTCGTATGCGTGTTTGGCGCCGTGCAGGTGAGCGCCACAATCAGGACTGCATACGACCGAGGCACACAGGGCCAACACCCGGCATCATGGTGTGGGGAGCGATCTCCTACACTGGCCGTACACCACTGGTGATCGTCGAGGGGACACTGAATAGTGCACGGTACATCCAAACCGTCATCGAACCCATCGTTCTACCATTCCTAGACCGGCAAGGGAACTTGCCGTTCCAACAGGACAATGCACGTCCGCATGTATCCCGTGCCACCCAACGTGCTCTAGAAGGTGTAAGTCAACTACCCTGGCCAGCAAGATCTCCGGATCTGTCCCCCATTGAGCATGTTTGGGACTGGATGAAGCGTCGTCTCACGCGGTCTGCACGTCCAGCACGAACGCTGGTCCAACTGAGGCGCCAGGTGGAAATGGCATGGCAAGCCGTTCCACAGGACTACATCCAGCATCTCTACGATCGTCTCCATGGGAGAATAGCAGCCTGCATTGCTGCGAAAGGTGGATATCCACTGTACTAGTGCGACATTGTGCATGCTCTGTTGCCTGTGTCTATGTGCCTGTGGTTCTGTCAGTGTGATCATGTGATGTATCTGACCCCAGGAATGTGTCAATAAAGTTTCCCCTTCCTGGGACAATGAATTCACGGTGTTCTTATTTCAATTTCCAGGAGTGTATTTTGGGTTTCATCCAGCTTTCGGTTCCGAGTGTAATTTGTACGCAACAACTTTCCTGTAGAGCGTTAAATTCAGGTACTTTGTTACAAATATTCCGGAAAAACTTACCGTTAAAATTTTGACAGTCTAAATGTCAGTATTTTGTACGCGGTCTGATTTAGCCCCACGCGGTCGACGAACGAGCATTCATCAGAAGACCTTAAACTATCGCATAGCCTTCTTCCTTAAAGAAAAAAAGGACTGTGCGCTCCGCACGTACTCTATCCTACCCGACTAGCTGCTTGCTCTATATAGTGCAGTACAACACTGACTTGTCATGGCGAGTCCTTCAACTCTCCACCCCATAACGCAAGTCCGTAAATCTTCAGTCAAGATTTTCACAGAATCAACAGAGCCTCTGGTTCAGACGCTCCACTCGACTCCATAATAAAGGACTCGATCAATTCTAGCAAAATTATGAACTCTGTTTGAACCCCGTGAGAGAAGCCAGCAGTCTTCATCACTTCCGCCAGCTTCACCCATGAACGGGGGATGCCCTCAGAACCCATGCTACACGGATCACTGATGTCGACATGAGCCTCAGGTTAAAGATGTCTGCACCCTGTACCCTCGATATTTAGTTTTTACTATTGATTTAATGACTTGTTTAATTGTAGTGGGGCACTATGCTATTTCTGTTATTAGTTTACTATTTCTGTGAAATGGGGGAAAATTTTTAGAATATAGGTAGAGACAAGAAATGGTTACGACTAGCAGGTGTGATAGTAAATGGAGCAACACAGGTGTTACTAGTTGCCAGAGTGGCTACTATTTCTAATGTTATTTAATTAATGATTGAACTATACGTTACTCACTTTAAATACTGATCCACGAGAAAGATTTTTGTATATAATTTTAAACATTCTGTACAAATTGTCGGAATTACAATGAATTGAAATAAAGTTATGAAAACGGAGCCACTGCCACCTACGAGACAGAGGCCGTAACTTGAGAGAGCAACAGTGCCTTGACTTGGCAGAAAGAGTGGCCAAGTTTGCATCAGGTGTTAAGGTTCTGCCTGTTCCCGCCTCTATCGTAACGCTGCGAGAGTTTCCTTGTTTGCCCTCAGTTCTGCGTGAGTAGTCGTTGTCCACGTCACATCGTGGTTTGTCTCTCGCCGTCTCGTGTTTGTTATTCCATTTTGACGCGGCGTTGTCTTGGTTCATTTTGACGTCCATGTCTCCCAGGAGCGTTCCCGCAGTTTTAGTTCTGACAAGTCCACGTATCATGTGCCTCCCAGTTTGTTAGAAATTCATGTTTGGCTTGTAGATACGATCAAGGTCACTTCAGACCAGGTTCACACGTCTTACTTAGATTCTGAATCGTTTGAGTTTTTAGTCAAGATTCTAGACCCGCTTCAGATTAACAGGCTCGCTTTGCAGCACGGACAAGAAGTCCCTTTCATTCGTCGCCATGGCTCTAATATTTTGGTTATTGTGGCGAACGCGGAGGTAGAATACACGAACGACTGACGACAGTTTCCTCAAGATAGTTCTGCTTCCGTTTGGGGATATACGGAATATATGGAGCGAACGCTGGTCCGCTCAACATCGTTTGCAATTTCATAGCGGATTCCGATCCGTGGACATGGGTGTCAAACTGAATATTTGAAGGGACACATAATTTACACAGGACAAGAAGATACTTGTCTCATATGTAAGGAGAGTGGACACTTCCGATCAAATTGCTCGTGTCGTGTTACGGTCTTAAACTCCACTTACTAACAACGTAAGAAGCTAACTTTAACGGACCTGGATTCCCAAGTGTCAGCCATTGTGCCTAACTGAGTTTCTGAGGGGCGAAACGAGTCATTTCGTGGATGGTCCTAGCGCATTTCCGCCGTTACCTCCCGTAGGCACTTTGCCACTGTAGCTTCCGCGCCGGCACCACCTCCACTTCAAAACAAGCGTAGACGGATGCAAGATGGTGAGGAGTCAGATGATTCCTCTTCGCTGCTCCGCTCTACTGAACAGGTCCCAGTGAGGAAGCCTCTCATCTCCCTGAGTTGAGATCGGATGATAACATGTCGGTTACTGTTCAAGATTCGAAAGCGTCCCGCAATCCCTCCGACTTCACTCCCTAGACAGAGAGCGCCCCTTCGGAATCACGCGAGGATAGACATGTTCCGGAGCTCCGTAATATATCTATGGACTTGCCAGACATCCCTGAGTCTGTAATATATTCCTACCATTCTTCTGCGGCCCCGTATGGGGAAAGAACGCCACAAACCGTAGCTGATTAGAACCTGATCGGTCCAAATGTGCAAGCGGGACATGTGATGGTAAAAGACGTACCGTAAGTTTTCTTTTTCGTTGATTTCTAGGAGCCGCACCACCCACCTGTGAAAGAGTGGGGTGTATCCTCTGTACCTGATGCTGAATTTCCGCACGATTCCTCCCCCCCCCCCCCCCCCCAATCCCCTTCTCCACTCACATTACCCCATGAGGCAGTCGCCTTCCCCAACAGCCTCGTCAGTGTTTTCTACCTCAGCGTGCGGCATCGCGGAAAAGTAAAAGCAGAAAGAGGGTGGGAGAGAGGGTTCCACCTCTCTACAGTCAGATTCATTCGTTGACTCTGCCATGCATTGTTAGCGGTCATTTGCAAGTAACAAACTGCATAGTTTTTGTACTAAATAGATGCGTGCCTATACCTTTCTTACTTTGAGTGTGAACAGAATTAGTTCCAAGCTTAGACTTACGGTGTTGCGACAGTTCATTTACGATTCGCCGGCCGTTGTGGCAGAGCGGTTCTAGGCGATTCAGTCGAGAACCGTGCAGCTGCTAAGGTCGCAGGTTCGAATCCTGCCTCGGGCATGGATGTGTATGATGTCCTTAGGTTGGTTAGGTTCAAGTAGATTTAAATTGGCTCTAAGCACTATGGGACTTAACATCTGGGGTCGTCAGTCCCCTCAAGTGGTTCTAAGTCTAGGGGACTGATGACCTCGGATGTTAAGTTCCATAGTGCTCAGAGCCATTTGAACCATTTTACTTAGGTTCAAGTGAAGACGTGATATTTTTTGCAAGAAGTGCTATTTGACAATTTTTCTCTTCCCAGTTTTTCTACTTTCTTTAATGTGGCTCCTGAACTATCTACTGGTACAGCGTTATTTTACATACAGAAAAACCCATGACTGACTGATTTCTAAGTTCTTTATATTGGACGAAGAATAAGCTGCACTTCTTGTGACCTTAATTTAATTCTTTTTTATTCCTCTTAGGAATATGGTAGTTCCACAGATCACGCTCGTTTTCATAAAAAGGATATACTTCATTTATTTCGTAAAACTCCGCAGAAACTTCTGTTACGTGAAGATTTTGTTTTGCGTCCTGTGGATGAGACCCATAATTTTAATTTCAGGAAAGAACTAGACGATTTGGTCCGTTCTTCCCTAATACGAAATGGGTGGATCTGTCAACATTCCACTCTCGTGTACGCACTTTACAGCTACTTCCCGCAGCCGATTCGATGGCTTTTATCTTTCTGACACTTCATGTGGACAGCTGTTAGCGATAGACGTGATACCAGCTTGTTTCACTGATCACTGTGCCGAAGCTGCAACTTTAAATCATGTGCTGCAACCAGTAAAACTATATGGCCTGCTGTTGATGCTGAACACATCCCTCATAATGGCCCCTTCCATCGAGATTATCGTTAGAGATTTTTGAGCTCGTAGCTTTCGTTCGCAGGACCGTTACCCTTGTCTTATGGAATGGTGGTCATGGCATGCCAAACTTTTGCTCCGGAAATCATTAATTCATTATGGCGCTGAGAGAGCGAGGTATCTCCGTCGGACGCAGGAATTTTATTACTCCGTCTTGCGTCAACTTTATGACGGTGCCAGCCAAACTCCCTTACGGATTATGAAAGTCCTCCATGTTAAGGCGAAGCATTTTCGGTTAAATAGGCAACAACTGGAAGGACTCAGGGTGCGATCAAAATCCCGCTCCTTCCCACAGGATGAGCTGACCACCTTACATCACCTTACCCGGTGGCGGAAGCGTCGAAAACGAGCATGTATCACATCCCTTACAAAAATTGTCACATACTGACATCCCGATGTTACATATCTAAAGCGATCTATAATTACTTAAGACCTTTACGATATCCGTGCTACTGATGCGTTTCTCCCTGATGGATTTAGTCCTCTCCTGGACTGTGGGGTTACTATCGCGTTAAATGACTTTCTAAGTAATTTTACTTGTGTGGTGTCCAAAATTAAAGCGACAAACGGAAATATTTGAGCTTCACTTCACAGGGCAAATCACAGAACCTTAAAAATAATGTATCTACTTGCGAGCCTAAGAGACCGGAAAGACTAAATCTGGTCATATAGAATTCCAGACTGTCGCTATTTGACAATTTTTCAGAAAATTGTCACGTAAATACTTTACGAAGTCTGGAAGCCTCTCTGCCTCCGATATTTCGTTCGTTTTAATGTTACGTAGAAAAAAGTGACTTCTTGCAAACCTTTACGATTTTCTCTTTCCGTTCAGCGATGGTATTCTACACGCTGCAGTTGCAGCCGATAATTGTCTGTTACACTTAAAACGTTCCTTTCGGCCGTGCCTCGTAGTTTCCGCAGCGTCGCGCTGACTCACGCACGGCCGCTGCCAGAATACCCGCACTCATAACGTACAGCGCGCGGAGTAAGTTACGCGATGCACAGAGTGCCAGAATCCTGGAAACTTAGCCAAAACTTCAAAATCTGCTCCAATATGGGCATGATGGGGTTTTGACCCTTCTGATAACGATTTTTATATCAAAATTGAAAAATTCAAAATAGCGTATCCAATATGACGAAAATAATCTGGAATAAATTAATGGACAGGCCATGTAAGCGCCAAACGGAAAGCGCCACCGCAAACACTAGATGGGAAGCGAAAGCACTCTGCCTGGCGCGCTTTTCGAAGAGCCGGACACAACTACACCTTAACATCCCCCCCCCCCCCCCCCCCCCCGCCTATAAGTGACCGATTGCGATTACATCTCAATGCCTGTCTACCATGAGCGGCAGCAATATTTCGGCGCGCCCCATTCCAATTCTTCTTAATCAGACATGGGGTTACCCGCTCGGGGATTAGGTCTTGAATCCACCACAAGTTCGACAAGCGGGAATTGACCAGATAGGCGAACAATAAAGAAGCTGAAGAAACTTTCAACGCCTCGTGTACCGCCGTATTAAGTGCGAAAAGTTGATCTACGGTAAATTGGAGTCCCACCTACTCGGACTACCTTGATGGTAGATTATGAGGGCTGATTTCAAGTTCCTACTCACCCGCTTTAAAAGATCCCTGAGGGTAGTATGGGGTAGTGGTTCACCATACGAATGAACTTTGCCACTCCCCGCTTATCCTTATGAGGGGGACAAGGCGAGCAAGGCTTTCGTGCGATCCTGATCGATCCGGACTGACTGCCCCGAGACGGTATGGCCCAAAAAGGAAATTTGTGGTTTCGCCTGCGTAACCTTAGGTGGTTTGACTGTTAGACCGGCCGTCTGGAGCCTAGCCAGGACCTGAAGCAAATGTTCTTCAAATGACCTATAACTAGATCGCCTAAATAATTGCAGACGCAACGTCACTTCAAATCGCCCAACAATAAACGGGTCAAAACAGCAGCCCCAGTACCAAGACCGAATGGAACGTGATTGAATTCATACAGATACCAATCGGTACAGAAGGCAGTAACATGCTTATAATTTTCAGTCAAAGGAATCTGATAATTGGCCTGATTCAAGTCAAGTACAGTAAACCAAATCGCGCCAGCAAACCAAGTAAAGGAGTTGTGGAGGCCGGGAAAGGGTACTGATTCCAAAATGGCTTTCTCATTATAACATCGGTAGTCTACTACTGGCCTGAAATCTCCCCTCCCCCCCTTTTATGTTTGGGGACCAGAAATATCGGGGAGGCATGCGGAGATGTGGAGGGACGAATAACGCCCTGGTCTAACATTTTACGTACCTTCCCTCTTAGTATTTTCATTTTGGGAGGAGACAACCGGTACGGGGACTGCCTAACAAACGTCATCGGTCAAACGAATGTCATATTCCAGAATGTTAGTCACCCCCAGTTTATCTCTCAGTAAATCCGGAAGCTCTCCTAATAACTCACGCACCTGCCGACCTTGCTGGGGCGAAAGGTGGCTAATATCCCCTTCATCAACAGACGCTACCGGAAAGGCAGGGACCACCGACGACAACGCCTCCCAACATTCAGAGACCAAACTTCTGCAGAGCAGCAAACTTACAGATGAAAAGCCCACCAAAGTAACCCAACACCAGCTGCGTTTTAGAACTAAAGTCACAGCCAAGTACCAGGTTCACTTGCAAAAGGGTCACAAGAGCGAAGGTGATTGGCCAAGAAAACTGCCCTACCGAAACACTACCCTTAACCCACCCCACTAGAGTCAACACATGACCATTAGCGACACATCTCCGAAGCGGGATGTTCTCGGGTTTAAGTTTAGTAAGGTGGCCGAACTCCAAAAACCAAGCCTCACTAAGTAAGGAGTACGTGCTACCAGAAGCCAACAAGGCGCAAATGGATTCGTGGTTGAACACAAATATAGGGAAGACGCGATCTGGACTCGGCTATGACGGCACGCCCACAACAAGCTGTAAATTTACCAAACAAGGTGCGTCGCTTTCCCTTGTGTCTTTTGTTACTCCTACTACAACGGGGAACAGGACAATCCCTAACTAAATGACCACCCTCACCACAACGAAAACATCGCCTTGTCTCAACCCCGGTGGTTCTACCCCGACCGCGCTCCTCGGCCACCACAAGTTCTTTTACGGGCCTAGAAACCCTAGCGCCCCCTGTTTCCTCTAGCAACTTTAACGCAGACGCCGTGACTATTTCTCCACGCAAATCCTCCCATGTAACCGGAGGGGATTTGAAGATAAAATGCAATTCATCTTCAGCAGCCATCGCTTGTTGGCAACTTTCACCCTCTCCACATACTGCTGTAGGCTCTCGCACTCCCCCTGTACCCTCCAAATGTAGTGATACTAAATGCTTCCTAAACCCGCAGTAAGTCTCTCAGTAATAATCTTCTGCCTAAGCTGAATCAAGGACATCTGTTCAGCGAGAGCTGTGGAGACAAGATATCGAAGACCCCCTTTGGCTAAAGGGTAGAGTAAAGCTAGAAGGGTGGAGTGCGCTACCCCAAAGGAGTGGGCATGCTGTTCAAAGTGAACCAGCAACCAAAGTACCTCCTCAATCTTACTCAAAGAATCGACAGTTAACACTCCTATATCCTTCAAAAGAAGTCCAATTGGGTTACCAAATGTGCACGTTATCTAGTAAGTTTCCGGCTAGGCTGATCTACTGAAAACCAACTAAGAGACTTTTCCAACTCACCCATCGCCTCAACGGCCGCGGCTACGCCGGCCGGCAGACCAATGACTTCCTTAGTAACAACAGGCCGCTGCAAGGAATCTCGTAAACATGTGGTCAGCTATGGAACCGTGCCCTCCTTGTCAATCCCATGAATTTTAATTTCGTACAAAAGCTGCTCGCGCCGGAGCAGTCCTAAGCCCGGGCACTCCCTCGCCGCCATCACACCCTGGAATATACACTTTAAGTAAATGTGAACAAATAAAACAAAATATTAATAAATACTAACTAAAAAATCTTCCACCAGCAAGTAAAGAGTATCAGGTAGCGAACGTACAACCACGCTCTGCTACCAGTAATGAACCGTCAATTAGGGCGGTTCAGAAACTAGAGTACACATTTTATTTCAAAACGTTATCGTGGAAGTAGGGGCCAGGAGGTGCTGGTGAAATAACACACACTGCTAAAGATACCTGTTCATTTTAAACTTTCTCAATAATAAAATTTTAAGTCTGGCACTTGTTTAAAAAAAATAATTTCAAATAGCTTGACAGTTTTCATTATGAAAAGATTACCAGGTATGATATTAGCAACTTGCCAATAATAAGATTTTAACTTCACACACACACACACACACACACACACACACACACACACACACACACACACACACACACACTATAAAGACAACAGTAAAAAAAAAAAAAACCTTTTTAAAAATAGCTCTATGTAAAGGATATTGCAAGGTTTGACGTTAACAGCAGTAAGAAATCTAACTAACCGAAGGACATCAAACACATCCATGACCGAGGCAGGATTCGAACCTGCGACCGTAGCAGTCGCGTGGTTCCAGACTGAAGCGCCTAGAACTAGAAACGCTCGGCCACGGTGGCCGGCTATCTAGAACGTTTTGAGATTTTTTGAACAGTGTTTCCCTTTATTTATTTTATGTATAAAATATTAGCCTGTGCCCGTCTGAAGGTTCATTAGAATATCGTGTAAAAATTGGTTGAAGTAAATCGGTCAAGGAATGTGAGATTTTTAGTTACGACGTTTCAATTTTATGTATTACGTGTTTCCTATATATAGTATATACACTCCTGGAAATTGAAATAAGAACACCGTGAATTCATTGTCCCAGGAAGGGGAAACTTTATTGACACATTCCTGGGGTCAGATACATCACATGATCACACTGACAGAACCACAGGCACATAGACACAGGCAACAGAGCATGCACAATGTCGGCACTAGTACAGTGTATATCCACCTTTCGCAGCAATGCAGGCTGCTATTCTCCCATGGAGACGATCGTAGAGATGCTGGATATAGTCCTGTGGAACGGCTTGCCATGCCATTTCCACCTGGCGCCTCAGTTGGACCAGCGTTCGTGCTGGACGTGCAGACCGCGTGAGACGACGCTTCATCCAGTCCCAAACATGCTCAATGGGGGACAGCTGGCCAGGGTAGTTGACTTACACCTTCTAGAGCACGTTGGGTGGCACGGGATACATGCGGACGTGCATTGTCATGTTGGAACAGCAAGTTCCCTTGCCGGTCTAGGAATGGTAGAACGATGGGTTCGATGACGGTTTGGATGTACCGTGCACTATTCAGTGTCCCCTCGACGATCACCAGTGGTGTACGGCCAGTGTAGGAGATCGCTCCCCACACCATGATGCCGGGTGTTGGCCCTGTGTGCCTCGGTCGTATGCAGTCCTGATTGTGGCGCTCACCTGCACGGCGCCAAACACGCATACGACCATCATTGGCACCAAGGCAGAAGCGACTCTCATCGCTGAAGACGACACGTCTCCATTCGTCCCTCCATTCACGCCTGTCGCGACACCACTGGAGGCGGGCTGCACGATGTTGGGGAGTGAGCGGAAGACGGCCTAACGGTGTGCGGGACCGTAGCCCAGCTTCATGGAGACGGTTGCGAATGGTCCTCGCCGATACCCCAGGAGCAACAGTGTCCCTAATTTGCTGGGAAGTGGCGGTGCGGTCCCCTATGACACTGCGTAGGATCCTACGGTCTTGGCGTGCATCCGTGCGTCGCTGCGGTCCGGTCCCAGGTCGACGGGCACGTGCACCTTCCGCTGACCACTGGCGACAACATCGATGTACTGTGGAGACCTAACGCCCCACGTGTTGTGCAATTCGGCGGTACGTCCACCCGGCCTCCCGCATGCCCACTATACGCCCTCGCTCAAAGTCCGTCAACTGCACATACGGTTCATGTCCACGCTGTCGCGGCATGCTACCAGTGTTAAAGACTGCGATGGAGCTCCGTATGCCACGGCAAACTGGCTGACACTGACGGCGGCGGTGCACAAATGCTGCGCAGCTAGCGCCATTCGTCGGCCAACACCGCGGTTCCTGGTGTGTCCGCTGTGCCGTACGTGTGATCATTGCTTGTACAGCCCTCTCGCAGTGTCCGGAGCAAGTATGGTGGGTCTGACACACCGGTGTCAATGTGTTCTTTTTTCCATTTCCAGGAGTGTATTTAAAAAATAGGTACATGAAAACAAGCTCTTTTTTAATGCAACTTTGTATCAAAATTTTCGAGTTTTGCGAGCACTAACATACGCAGGATGAATATTTATATGTTATGTAACTGACGAACCGGCCGGCTGCTAATGGTTAGCATTAAGTATATACGGCCAGACGACTTAAAGGAAAGACATATAGACAGAGGGAGAGACATCCAGATAACTTTCTTAACGACCAGTTAGTCATCTGACCATAATTTTTTTTAGCATTTTTGATCGTATATTATGTTTAGGTAAGGTAGTAGAAGAGATTGTGTTACAAAATTGGCTGGTTTATGACTAAAGTGCGTGTTAACGGATATGCAGGCGCTTATAGTAAAACAGTCTGAATGTACGGTGGCATTACTCCCAAATCTCATACGTAACCTGTCCCACAGGCAATCTTCACACTGTATGTTTGATCCAGCACTTAGCGGGTATCTCATATGGCAGTCATTTAGTATTTAATCGTCTCATGCATTAATTTCAAGCTTGGTCAGTGTACACCCTCAGGAGTTGCAGATGTATTCCGTCTCATCCCTTAGCCATTATACCAAATATGGACCTCGTACTCAGCACATTTACTTCATTTTCGTCATTGCTGAAAGGTGGCTACACTGAGCCACAGCGCCAGAGAGTTTTGTTTCGCCGCCTCCACTGGCAGTGATTATTGAGAAGTAGCGGAGGGCAGTGCTTGTCGAGAACTCGTAGTAGTCGGTGCTTGCTGAGATGTCGTAGTGAAAAGTTCTTATCGAGAAGTCGTAGTGGAGAGTGCTTGTTCCATATTTTATGCAGTTGTTTGATGGATAAGATGATGATCTAATGGAGATATTGTAATGATCAGAGTGCTTTTCGTCAATATATGAAGGTAAAAGAAAAAAAATTTTCCTTTTCTTTTTATTATCTCAATGTCTTAAATAATGCGTCATTACAGGTTCAGTCAACAAAGCATCTGGCTTGTGTTCTTGTATTAGAGTGTAATTCTGGTTTTCTTGCGCAATTATAGTATTTCTATTTTTTTATCACTTCAGTATAAATGGTATTTGAAATTTCTTGTCTTATTGAAGAAGAACCGTGCCAGATGTGTACGTTGAGTAATACTTCCACACACAGAACAGTTATACTTGTGCTTTGGTTTCGTAAATTTTCTAATTGCTGGGGACTTAATTGTATTAACGGAAATTTTCATTTCATTCTTGTTGTTGTTCTATTCAGTCAGATTGCGTACAAATACTAATCAGGGCCAACCGTTTACGAAACAGCGTAATCGGACATACAGCTACGAAAAATAAAAATTTTCAAATTATATAATTAAGCCCCCATGCACGTGGCGACCGCTGCTTCGGATCTTCCCTTGGAATCTTCTGATTGTAAAAATAGTAGACAGTAGTATTGTTGTAGTAATTTGTACTTTAGTAATTGTAGTGTATTTTGCATGTGTAGATTTGGTAATTGGCATTCTTCTAATGGTATTTTTCCAAATTTAAAAAATGGATAGTCAGAATGACGAAATTGTTGACATGGCGAACTCGCCAACACAGGAGAACAGTATGATGAATAATGAAGTGGGAAACAATTTAATAAATCGGGAAGATAGTCCGGAACCATTTCAAAATTTTTCTCAATCAGAAAATTCACAGAGTACGAGATAACGATAGAAGATTCTGGAATAGTATCGAACACAGATAGCTTTACGGCTATGACGAAGGAAACTGGTTTTGCGGGAAATGTTAGGGGCGAAAAGAATTTCGAACAAGTTAATATGGAGCAGTTGATGAGTGCAATATTAAATTTACGATCTGAATTAAAAACAGATAGGGGAACAATGGAAACACGGTTAGACTCACTGGGATCACAAATAGGAACAATTAAAACCGAGATGGGAACTTTGGGATCTGAATTCAAAAGTCGCGCGTTATGGGTCTTCAGTCTACTTGCAGAAAAGCGTTTAAAATTAGATTAACTCTGCTTTTTATACCGAAATTAGCTTACTAGTTCCTCATCTTACAGAACATTTTTAAGGAGTGATGTGACATGTTATCCACAGACCTGCTAGCAAGCAACTCTTCTCGAGATACTCTCCTATATGCCCACTCCACTTTTCCCACGGGAACAGCTTAATTCTGATTGGCTGTTGATCTAAACGACCAATCAGAAAGTTTTTCCAGATCATTCTTGCGGCAAATCTTGCCTTATCCAATCACTAATATCAGAAAAACTTCAATTTCTTGTATTTTGTTTAATAAAAAAACGAAGTGCGAAATATTCATCAAATTGATGAACTTACTCCGCCTCTCACTTCCATTCTGGCCACTTTTATACACAAGCAAGCACACACCGACATACGTCACCTGAATCCTGGTTGCAACATAACTTCCCCACAGTTCATTTGTACACAAGGTTTTACGTAATATGATAATGAAAGTCAATCGGTTATTGTTCCTAACTCGGATTTTAAAAAACAAGCGTATGTTTTGGGGGTTTTAGGTAATTCTGTTTACCTAAAGAACCGTAGTAAACAAATCTGAAATTTTGACAGCATAATTCCATTAATAACAAAAGGCTGTGAACCAAATTTGAACAAAATCGGATAATAACTAATATGGATTCAGATTCGTAGAGGGGATGAATCTTCGTATCGACTGGATCTTACGATATGCAGTTCTCACAGCAGGCAGCGTCAACTGTGCTCTGAACAGAGCGAAAAAAGTAGCTATCCTGCTGCCACCGTACTAGAAGGCTGCGTGCCTTACTGCAACGAATGTCATCTCCTAATAACTTGTTGCGTTTCAGTACTTCAAAATCTAATTCAAGGGCAAGCCTTATCTAGTGCGAGGTGTCTATTATGGAATCAATCGAAATGATAATATAAAAAGTATATAGACGGCTACAATAAAATTAAAAATAAGAATGGGCCGTAGTAGTGCGTATGTGGATAGGGTAAATCCATGCCCTGCGTCAAAGGTTACTGTAAACAGGGGCAGTAGCAATGCATGGGGGCTTAATTATATAATTTGAAAATAATTTTTGTTTTTAGTAGCTGTATGTCCGATTACGCTGTTTCGTAAACGGTTGGCCCTGATTAGTATTTGTAAGCAATCTGACTGAATAGAACAACAAGAATGAAATGAAAATTTCCGTTAATACAATTAATTAATTAAGTCCCCAGCAACTACGAAACCAAAGTACAAGTATAACTGTTCTGTGTGTGGAAGTATTACTCAACGTACACATCTGGCACGGTTCTTCTTCAATAAGACAAGAAATTTCAAATACCATTTATACTGAAGTGATAAAAAAATAGAAATACTATAATTGCGCAAGAAAACCAGAATTACACTCTAATACAAGAACACAAACCAGATGCTTTGTTGACTGAACCTGTAATGACGCATTATTTAAGACATTGAGATAATAAAAAGAAAAGGAAAATTTTTTTCTTTTACCTTCATATATTGACGAAAAGCACTCTGATCATTACAATATCTCCATTAGATCATCATCTTATCCATCAAACAACTGCAAAAAACATGGAACAAGCACTCTCCACTACGACTTCTCGATAAGAACTTTTCACTACGACATCTCAGCAAGCACTGACTACTACGAGTTCTCGACAAGCACTGCCCTCCGCTACTTCTCAATAATCACTGCCAGTGGAGGCGGCGAAACAAAACTCTCTGGTGCTGTGGCTCAGTGTAGCCACCTTTCATATGCCCTTCCTCGACGGGCTAGAATTTGATGGTATTTTTTGCCAGCATTGGTGGTGAAAATACCACCAAATTCGTCAAAAAAAATACAGACAAAAATAAGAGATAATATTAATACGTATATATCACATAATTAGATAAAATTTTGGCTTTGCACTGACCTTTCAATAACGTAATATATACAATACAGTAGGCAATACAAATTCTTTCATACATGTGGCTTTACATAATAGTTTACACAATACACAAAAAATCAGTTTATACAAATGTTCACATAAAATACTTTTAATTATTCAAAACAAAAAACAAATAGTTGATAGTTCCAGCAGCAGCACCCAGCAATGGCTAACAGGTGCAAACACCAACAAGTGACATTTTAGTACAAGCAGTTCCATCTGTGGCACCCAGTAATGTTGAGCAGGTGCAGACCCCAACAAGTGACATCTCAGTAGAAGCAGTTCTTCAGTGGCACCCAGTAATGTTGAGCAGGTGCAGACACCAACAAGTCACATTTCTCAGCAGAAGCAGTTCCATTAGTGGCACCCAGCAGTCCATAATATTCACTATCACTGATCACACTGTTCATCAGAGTTTATAAGCAGAAATTAAATATGTCCTAGTGGCACCAATCATGTAGAAAAAGTACAAGTAACAGTCCATAATATTCACTATCACTAATCACACAGTTCATCAGCAGAAATTAAACATTTCTAAGTGTCACACATCAATGTTGAACAAGTGCACGTAACAGTTCATAATATTCACCATCACTAATCAGACAGTTCGGGCATGAACAATAGTTTGAATGCACATACAAATGCTTTTACAAAATTATTCTCAATGCTCTTACACAAAACATACATATTCTAATAAACACACAAATGATATCAGATAATTGTCATGTTAACTATTACAAATACTCAAATATCAGTAAACCTATAATATTTATGGGTGTCAGTGCAAGCCACTACAAACAAATAAAATAATATTTAGGAGATAGGTGGGTAGGATTAGGAAAGGAAAACACGAAACACACTCATCTTTCATCCACATTAAGTACTACTGTGTAATTGAATAGTGTTAACTGTGTAAATGCAATTCTGTCAAAATTTGATGTTCATCATGTGTATCAAGTAGTAGTGGCAGCAATGTATAACAGTCAATAATAGTTAAGTCAACGTCATAGTCATCATGTCAAGACCAATGTTTGCCAAGCCAGATCAAAATGTACGGTTGCTGAACAACTGTCAGTGAGCCAAGATATGCAAATACTTCCTCTCTCAAAAAAAAAAAAAAAAAAAAAAAAAATGTACTGCTTATAGATTTAACAAGTGTGTGTAGACAATCTTCCTTCTACTTTAGTGTTCTTGTCTGCTATCTTCATCCTCCTTGTTCCATATAGACCAACAACAAAAAATATGCACCTCACTTACTTTACCTCTTATACACCAAAACTCCAATAATCATCAGCATCACATAATCTCAATACTTCAATAATACCTCTTACGTCGATACATATAAATCTTATCATCAATATCATTTACTTTACCTCTTGTCCACAAAAACTCCAATAATCATCAACTTCATATAATCTCAATACCTCAATAATACCTCTTCAAATAGTTGACACATATAAACCTTTCGCCAATATCATTTCACTTCCGTAACAACTCTTTCCTCTAGTCAGTCTCCTCGAACAAGTACAGATAAAATCCTAATGCAAACATCCCATACAATCTGAAGACACACTGTCAACACACAACCTCTGTGTAATCCATCTGACCCAAATCTTCTACTTCTTATAAATTATAAAATGGATTTTGGTTACCTTGTCCATCATTAAATAAAAGAAATGCATACATGACCTCTAACAGACTTTGTTCGAATAACTCTCAGTAATTAAGTACAATTACGGAGTGTAAATGATCATAATGTTTCACAGTGTGTACACCACTTCAAGAATTATGGCAAACAGAAGCAAACATGTGGAGTATTTCTTGTGTCAGTGTCACTTCCTATTTCAATTGCTCACGAAAAATGCAGTGTAATAGCTGTCAATGGTCTAAACCTAGTTTTAGTATGTCATGTCGTTAGCTTCCTTCCTATTAGTATAAATTTATACAGTTTCCATAAAACCTCCAGCTCGTGTGGCTTCTATGAAGTTTCTTGTACTAATGTCGTTCGTCGAATTATAGCAGTTCATTTTCTTATCTTAAAAATATCAGGCACTGAGCGTAAGCAAAACATGCAATAGCGAGTAAATATACCAGTAGAGAACAGAATGCCAACAAGTGGATGCAGCACAATTCCTACAACGAGGCTCTGCCAAGCAAACAATCTATAATTAATACCATAGTGTGACATAAACTCTATGTTTGTACACAGTATATCAGCATTTCTATATACCAAATTAAAGAGTAGTTATGACAACAAACAAATGTATAAATACGCAATCCATAAGCATAGCAGCAAACATATATCTTACGTAATAAACAGGTCATTAGCATCATATCAGTATAAGCAAATAAATGTTAATATGTAATCTTAATAAGTAAACATAAAGGCGCAAGCAGATAAATCACAAAGTGTAACCTACATACATACAATTAATCAGGTGACAATTATAATTTAAATAAATAAGCACAGCAGGCACATAAAAAAAAATGACATCAGTGAAAAAGCATAATATATACAAATAACAACACTGTTCATTAATCAGTCATTGTCAAAATCAGTAAATGTACGCAAGCACGTCGCTTCACAAGTAAATTCATAGAACATTAAATTAGCACAGATGATGAATCACGTAATCGCGAGCAGCAAATTACGTCTAAAGTACGTACCTAAGTGGAATTATGTTACCTGAAAAATAAACTCAATAGTTACCTTTTTAGTGTATTACTTTCTTCTTCGAAATTACATTCTTCCTGAAATTTTCTCGATAGCAAGTCCTCTTAACGTCGGACACACACAGAATTTACCTGAAGGTCTTAAATATTTTATACAACCGTATCCTGAAAAATACTGAACGTTAATAACATAATTTATCAAGTCACTATAGCTTTATACTGAATTTAATCGGAGAAATTAGACTGTATTTGTTTACGGCTGTCAGTGCATTTGCACTGAGCGCTCGATCAGCTGTAGGCGCATGACGTAGACAGTGATTGTTTGCGGTCATCGACTGCCTTGTGCGGCGCGCAGACTTGACTGTTGCTTTGAGTATATGCCGCCGCCAAAACACAGCGCGGTATCCTTGTATTCTCTGCATGTTTACGTAAACTGTGTTTCTCGAAAGTATGTCATTCCACAAAAATTTTAACGTTTGATATATGATGTATTCCCTTAGAGCGTCGTGATTTATGAGTTTCCACTTCAACAGTGTTATCATGAATAATTTTGCGAATTCTATATGGACCGTTATAAAGCAGAAAAAAATTGCGACACAAGCCTTTTCCTTTGTGAGACAAACGATGAGACTTAACACCTTTTGACCAACTGACAAGATTTTTAAACGACCAGGACGCTTAGCTGATTTCTCTCTTCTAGCAGCCGCAGATGCAATATTTTGTAGAGCCAGGTTGACAACTTCAGAATGCCGCAGTTTCCGTGAAGGCGGAAAAGGAACGATTTCAGAAATGCGATTTGTCGGTGCTTTGTTTTTTAATATCAGTATTGGCGGTGAAGAAGTTGAGTCATTAGGAAGTTCATGCAGAATGTTTTGAAAAATATGAAGATACTGATCCCACGTTCTGTGATTCTGATGACAATAAAGACGACACAATTTATTGATTTCCTTCATCCATCTCTCTGAAGCGTTAGATTGAGGGTGAAAAAGTGGAATGAAAATTGGTTTAATTTTACGACGCCGTAGAGTACGAAGCCAAATTTTAGAACGAAACTGTGATCCATTATCTGATAAAACCTTATCAACATGACCAACTTCTTTAAGAAAATGGATAATGAAAGCGTTAGATACTGATCGAGCTGTTGCTTTGCGTAAAGGTGTAAAACACACATATTTTGACGTCAACTCCACTGCTACGAAAATGTACGCAAAACCATTAGTAGAACGAACCACTGGACCGAACAAATCGACTGCAGCCATCTCCTTTAATTTCGCTGGAATGATAGGAAACAACGGTGCTCTGTGAGAAATTGTTGGCGGCTTAGCCTTTTGACATAATTTGCATTTGGCAAGAACAGATCGAATACGTTTTTCCATATTACTGAAGTAGTAATTTTCTCGTAATTTATGAAAGCATTTTCTAAGGACCAAAGTGTGCATAACTGAAATGCGTATACCAAATCAGCTTATTAACCACTCATCAGGAATACAAACTAACCAAACAGAGTTGTCGACCGATTTTCGTTTAAAAAGAATGTCATTGCGAACTAAATAATGCTGTCTAATCGCTACGCTTTCCTTTCTCCTCCACTTCTCCTTAATGTCCTTCCAGATTGGATCCTTATTTTGCTCCTTAGCGATGTCCTGGAGCGAAGACGCAATAAAGTTCTCAAACGCAACACCTTGAATATACATCAAACAATAATTGTTTTCTATGCAGTCCTCTTCAGCACTTTGTTTCAAACCCATAGGCGCACGTGATAAAGCATCAGCAACAATATTTCAAGAACCCTGTATGTAAACAATACTAAAGTCAAATTCCTGTAGATACAACGCCCATCGTGACAATCTGCCACGAGTTAATTTTGTCGACATAAGAAATTCCAGAGCTCGATGATCGGTGTAAACCTTAGTATGTCTGCCAAACAAAAATGTGCGAAATTTTGTGAAAGCCCAAACAACAGCCAAAGCTTCTAGTTCCGTAATCGAATAATTCTTTTCTGATTTAGAGAGAACACGACTTCCAAATGCAATAGTCTTCTGTACTACAACGCCGTCTTCTATCTCTTGAAATAAATGTGCACCTAGGCCTTTGTATGATGAGTCCGTCGCCAAACAAAAATCTTTAGATAAATCCGGATGTGAAAGAAGTGGAGCAGCAACTAAAGCATCACGAAGTTGTTCAAATTCTGACTGATCTTCCTCATCCCAACACCAATTAGAAATCTTTCCGGATAGTTCACATAAACGAGGTGTGGCCAAATCGTTCAATTTAACAAAGCGTCTAAGAAAATTACAGACACCAAGGAAACTACGAACCTCACGTTTTGTGGTAGGAACAGCATAATTACGAATAACGTCTAATTTTTCTGGATCAGGAAGAATACCTTCTGTAGAAATAATGTGACAGAGAAATTTCACCTGTGAACGACCGAATTCAGATTTTTCCAAGTTCACTGTAACCATATGGTCAGTCGTAAAGGAAGTGGCTGGTCTGCAGAGACAGGTCGAGAATATAGAATCAGTGTGTAGTGGGGATGTCCGTGTTACTGATAAGTCGCATATATGTACAGTACTTAATAATCACTTTCTGAATATAGTCCCAACAGGGAATCATATAGCACTCTTAGAAAAAAGTGTTCCGAGACTGTTACCTGAAATGCTCCTCCATGATACTGACAAGAGGGAGATTGAGTTAATAATTAAATCACTAAAGACCAAGAACTCTCATGGATATGACGGGGTATCTAGCAGAATACTGAAGTATTGTTCCACGTATGTTAGCTCAGTACTTAGCCATATCTGTAACTTTTCCTTTAGGAGTGGTCGGTTTCCTGACCGATTAAAGTACTCGGTAGTGAAGCCACTTTATAAAAAGGGAGACAGGGATAATGTTGACAATGATAGACCTATTTCTATGCCATCGGTGTTTGCTAAAGTTATCGAGAGGGTTGTATATACAAGGTTACTGCAGCATTTAAATTCACATAATTTGCTGTCAAATGTACAGTTTGGTTTTAGAAATGGCTTAACAACTGAAAATGCTATAGTCTCTTTTCTCTGTGAGGTTTTGGACGGATTAAATAAAAGGTTGCGAACGTTAGGTGTTTTCTTTGATTTAACGAAGGCTTTTGACTGTGTTGACCACAAAATATTACTGCAGAAGTTGGAACATTATGGAATAAGGGGAGTAGCTTACAATTGGTTCGCCTCCTACTTTAAGAACAGAAAGCAGAAGGTAATCCTCCGCAATATTGAGAGTGGTAATGATGTTCAGTCCCAATGGGGCACTGTTAAATGGGGCATTCCCCAAGGGTCGGTGCTGGGGCCACTGCTGTTTCTTATTTATGTAAATGATATGCCTTCTAGTATTACAGGTGATTCAAAAATATTTCTGTTTGCTGATGACACCACCTTGGTAGTGAAGGATCTTGTGTGTATTATTGAAACATTATCAAATAATGTAGTGCATGATATAAGTTCGTGGTTTGTGGAAAATAATTTGATGCTAAATCACAGTAAGACTCAGTTTTTACAGTTTCTAACCCATAATTCAACAAGAACTGACATTTTAATCAGACAGAATGGGCATGTTATAAGCGAGACGCAACAGTTCAAGTTCCTATGCGTACAGATAGATAGTAAGCTGTTGTGGAAAGCCCATGTTCAGGATCTTGTTCAGAAACTAAATGCCGCTTTATTTAACATCAGAACAGTATCTGAAATAAGTGACATTTCAACACGAAAAGTAGTATACTTAGCATATTTTCATACGCTTATGTCATATGGTATTATTTTTTGGGGTAATTCTTCTGGTTCAAAAAGGGTATTTTTGGCTCAAAAACGGGC
Source organism: Schistocerca serialis cubense (assembly GCF_023864345.2). Classification (NCBI taxonomy): domain Eukaryota; kingdom Metazoa; phylum Arthropoda; class Insecta; order Orthoptera; family Acrididae; genus Schistocerca; species Schistocerca serialis. The sequence goes on from NC_064640.1 coordinate 822,300,450, forward strand.
TGTTCGAGCTATCTATGGTGTAAGTTCGAAAACCTCTTGTCGACCCCTATTCAATAGTCTGGGAATTTTGACATTGCCCTCACAGTATGTATTTTCTTTAATGTCGTTTGTTGTTAGCAATATTAGCTTATTCCCAAAGTTAGCAGCTTTCACTCAGTTAATACTAGGCAGAAATCAAATCTGCATGTGGAATGCACTTCCTTGACTTTGTGCAGAAAGGAGTGCAGTACTCTGCTGCATCCATTTTCAATAAGCTACCACAAGAACTCAAAAATCTTACCAGTAGCCCAAACACTTTTAAGCCTAAACTGAAGAGTTTCCTCATGGCTCACTACTCCTATTCTGTCGAGGAGCTCCTTGAAGAGCTAAAAAATTAAGCAAATTCCAGTGTTACATTCTTGATTTTCTTTATTTAAACTAACGACTTGTCGCCTGAATATGTTTCTTATATTTCATTTTATATGTTTCTACAATCGTGTTATAATTTCATGTATTGACTCGTTCCATGACCATGGAGACTTCTAAATGTGGTCCCACGGAACAATAAATAAAAAAAATAAAAAAATGTAAATGTTTCCGAGAGAAAAGCGGTCAATGTGACGATCTGTCATTACGTCATTATGAAAACAAATGACGAAAACGCTATGTTTTCTTCAGTTCTTACTACACAGTAACACTTCTCGCATTTTCTCCCGTAATGTGGCGGCCATACCTCGGTTCATGCTGAATCTTAAGGTCCTAGGTTAACTGCAAGGCACCTAATGCGGCCAGTAATTGTATTTTCGATAACTAATACATGACTTGTATTACTCCTTACTTGTCGACTGCATAATCTTAGAGGCTTCTATTTCGTACAGTGTGGTACGACTGCATAGTTCAGCAGGCGACATTAATTGCCAGACGATAAATGTAAATGTTTCCAAGGGAAAAGCGTACAATGTGACGATCTGTCATTACGTCATTATGAAAATAAATGAAGAAAACGCTATGTTTTTACTACACACTAACACTTCTCGCATTTTCTCCTGTAATGTGGCCGCTACACCTCGGTTCATGGTAGATCTTAAGGTCCTAGGTCAACTGCAAGGCACCTAATGCGGCGAATAATTGTAATTTCGTAACTGAAACATGACTCGTACTACTCCTTACTTGTCGACTGCATAATCTTAGAGGCTTCTATTTCGTACAGGGTGGTGCGACTGCATACCTGAGAAGACGATATTAATTGACAGACGACAAATGTAAATGTTTCCGAGAGAAAATCGTCCAATGTGACGATCTGTCATTACGTCATTATGAATGAAAATGACGAAAACACTGTGTTTTCTTCTGTTCTTACTACACGGTAACACTTCTCGCATTTTCTCCAAAATGTGGCCGCCATACCTCAGTTCATGCTAAATATTAAGGTCCTAGGTCAACTCCAAGGCACCTAATGCGCGCCAATAATTGTATATTCAATAGCTAAAACATGACTTGTACTACTTACTTCTCGACTGCATAAGCTTAGAATCTTCTATTTCGTACAGAGTGGTGCGACTGCACAGCTCAGCACGCGACATTAATTGCCAGACGATAAATGTAAATGTTTCCGAGAGAAATGCGTCCAATGTGACGATCTGTCATTACGTCATTATGAAAACAAATGACAAAACGCTATGTTTATCGGTTTTTACTACACAGTAACACTTCCCGCATTTTCTCCTGTATTGTGGCCGCCATACCTCGGTTCATGCAAAATCTTAAGGGCGTAGGTCAACTGCATGGCACGTAATGCGGCCAATAATTGTATTTTCGATAGCTAAAACATTACTTGTATACTCCTTACTTGTCGACTGCATAAACTTAGAAGCATCTCTTTCGTACACTGGTGCGACTGCATAGCTCAACAGGCGACATTAATTGCCAGACGATAAATGTAAATGTTTCCGAGATTGCGAATTTGACTCGCTGATATTATAGTCGTAGGATAAGGTTATTTCTTTTTGTGAACCGAACAATTTTACATTTCGGGAACATTTAAACCAAGTTGCCAGTCTTTGCACTACACTGGAATCTTATCAGAGCGTGGCTTCTTTCAGACAGTAATTCATTACAGACAACTGCATCATTTGCGGAAAGTGTGAAGTTTCAAATAGACCGCGTAACCACCACCCCCTTCTCCCCTCCAAATTGCTATCTGAAGACTGGAAGTCCCATATGTAAACCACCTTCAGAAGTTCGTTTACATTCCGTATCAGTTAACGCGTTAAATACTTGACCTGAAGAAGCATAGCCCTTTGCAGTTGAAGAGGCTCTGTTTTAAGAGAAGCTAGTTTTTCGAAAACATCTCAATGTTTAGGTAATGAACTAGGTGTTGTACAATGCTATAATTTTTCAGGTACATTCAGCGATGTGTGTGGATACTGTCTGGCAAATGTGTTGCGAATACAGTGAGTAGTAAAGAAGTAATAAATTCAAAATTCATGCCTGATGCTGACGCCTTACTGCATGAACAGCTAAAATATAGGAGCGATAGAAGTCTTTTTCCTTTCATCATTCTGTCAGGGATGTCAGCGGAAAAAAAATGTTTCGGAAAGTTTCGACATTATGTGTGAAGTTTGTTGGAAGTCGGCAAGTGCTGCCATTCACAAATGCACGGTGAATATAATCTGGATAATTTTCGCGCCATGAAATTATGCTGCCTTAGACGAGTACGCGGTTTTTAACTTTTAACGCCCGACTTATTGCGTTAAACCTATGTCTTTAAATGAAGAACGGAAGGAGGATTGTATTTAATGTGCCATCGATGTCGAGGTCATTAGAGACGGAGCAGGAGCTGGCATTGCGTCAAGGAAGGGTAGAGGAAGTCAGCCGTGCCCTTTCAAAGGAACCATCCCGGCACTTACTTGGAGTGATTTAGGAAAATTACTGAAAACGTACCAGGATGGCCGGACGCGGATTTAAACCGTCGTCCTCCCGAATGCGAGTCTAGTGTACTAGTTGACAGCTCGTTGTCTAGAAGCTAGCGTTGCTGCTCTGGATCATGGGATTCCGGGTTCGATTCACGGCTGGGTTGCGTTCTCCGCCCGGGAACTAGGTGTCTGTGTTGTCCTTATCATTTCATCATCATTCGTGAAGGTGGCGAAACTGGACTGTGAAAGGTTGGGGCTTAGTACAGGCGCTGATAACCGTGCAGTTGAGCGCTCCACAAACCAAACATCATCATCATCATCATCATCATCATCATCATCATCATCATCATCTTACCATGTACTAACCACTGCGCCAGCTCGCTCGGTATACATTTAAATGGGTAGATTATGTCAGCATTTTTAGTATTTACATTGACTTCATTCTTCATAAATGAAAGCATGAACTACGAGCAGACAAAGGAATTGGGATAACGAATGAGAAATACCTGATTGTGCTTCTGTTTGTAGATGACATGATTCAAGTAAATGAAATGACCTCCAAAGATCTATATACCACCTGAACGAAACATGCAACGAATACAACTTTAAAATTTCTAGTAATAAAACGTAAATAAGTGCACTTCGAGGAAAATATTCAGTCAGATTAAAACTAGTTTTGGATAATCCTGCTTTAAAACAGGTCTCTTAAACCTTCATTTAGGGTATGCTGTAAGATCTGATTTTTACTCTGATACTGAAAATAAATTACACAAATTCTAAGCTGTCTGTGGCACCATTATCAGAACATTGGGCAATAAAGTACAAAAAGAGATTTTCCCGAAATTCTGTAAAGTGGTCGCAGTTCCTGTGTTATGCTATGAAAGCGAAAACATGGTTAAAACAAAACAATTCATACGGCAGAGATGAGGATCCTAAGAAATTCGAAGGGCTGCAGAACAAGAAATGATTAGGAATGAAGATACTAGAGAAAAATTAAGTATTTTTAACAGAAACTAAAAAATTCAAAAATATCGTGAAGACTGGTGAGAATGCAAAGTCCCAGACTTCCCCAAAATATTCTGAACTACAAGCGGAATGGGAGACGTGATATTGAAAGGCCTTGGACGTGGGAGTAATTTCGTTTGAGAGACTATCCCGCGCGGCGACTACTGAAGTACTTATACAATTCTTAAGTTATACACCAAAATAAGTAAGTTTTAATGTAGTTTACTTTCACTAATGTAAAAAAAAAGAAAAAAAACGTTTCTCGCTTTCTAAAGTGGGCTATGTTCTTTCTCAGGGTTCAAACTGTCTCCATGCCAAATTTGAACAGTTTCTGTTAAGCGGTTTCGTCTCGAAAACGAAACAGACTGTGTTACACAGAAGAAAAACAACTGAGAGAAAGAAGCGGCATCACTTTCTGCAGGACGCGCCCATCATTTTGCAGGACAATGTTCGGGCAGGCTTGGTTCAAGTCCTGACTAATTTGTTCGACGTGTGGGGCTGGAAAGCGCCGCACCACTCACCACACTCCCCGGACTTATGGCCTCGTGAGCTCAGCTTGATTCCTAACGTGAAGAACGAACTTTGGGGTATTCGTTTCGGAGCTGTTATGGAGATTCGTCGGACAATAGACCGCTCCATTCGAACTACCTATACAACTGGCGTAGATATGGGTATCTTGCTCTTTCGACATCACTGCCGACGGCCTATATACGAGAGCTGTTCAAAAAATATCCGAATTTTTTAATTGTTGAAATCAACAATGGTATCAGGGCGTGCGTGTGCTCATGTTTTCAGGCATACATAGCACACATACCTGATTTTCTCCACTACTTCGGAACACTTGTAAGTGGTACACGTTGGATTTAGTAATGTGAGCAAAATGACGTCGTTGCATCACATCAGGCTTCAAGCTTGGCGATTCTCAAGTTGAAACCATCGTGTGTTTGTGGACGAAGTAATGGGTACTACACGGCTAAAGGAGTGGTACAACCGTTTCAAAGGTAGCCGCTAATCAATGAAGACAGAAGTCAGTTAAGGTACGACCTCAATATCCGCAAATCGGGTCGTTACTGACCCCGCAAGATCCCTGGTGAAGCAGAATAGACGAATCACTATCAGAGAAGTTGCAGTCTAATGTAAAGGACGTAAATTCAACTAAATAACTAGGTATTACAATAACGAACAACTTAAATTGGAAGGAACACATTGAAAATGTTGTGGGGAAGGCTAACCAAAGACTGTATTTTATTGACAGGACACTTAGAAAACGTAACAGACCTACAAAGGAGACCGTCTACACTACGCTTGTCCGTCCTCTTTTGAGTACTGCTGGGAGATGTGGGATCCTTACCAGATAGGACTGACGGAGTACATCGAAAAAGTTCAAAGAAAGGCAACACGTTTTCTACTATCGCGAAGTATGGGAGAGAGTGTCACAGAAATGATACAGGATTTGGGCTGGACGTCATTAAAAGAAAAGCGTTTTTCGTTGCGACGGAATCTTCTCACGAAATTCCAATCACCAATTTTTTCCTCCGAATGCGAAAATATTTTGTTGACACCGACCTACGTTGGGAGGAACGATCACCAAGATAAAATAAGGGAAGTCAGAGCTCGTACGGAAAGATACAGGTGATCATTCTTTACGGGTGGTATACGAGATTGGAATAATAGAGACTTGTGGAGGTGGTTTCCATAACCATCTGCCAGGCATTTAAATGTGATTTGCAGAGTATCCATGCAGATGTAAGTATAGGTGTTCACATTATTTTTCCTATCCCTTGTATGTGCATATCACTTCCCACGAACTTTGTTACCTCGATGTCGTTATCTGCACCATTTTCTAAATATGGAGCTTACTTATATTATCTTTAATGTTAATATACAACATGAACAGTAAGACTCCCAACACATTTCCCTGTGGCCCAAGCGGTTATTTTTACACGTATAGATAAACTCTCCATTCAAGATGAGATGCTGTGTCCTCCCTACAAAAATATTTTACTGTGTCGTACTTTATACGATACAGGCAAACGGTCAACTACAATTGCTGTTAACTGTGCGGTAACCTCTAGCCTATCAGAAGCGGTTTAGGAAAATTGTTTCAAATGAGTATACGCATTCGTATTTCAGCAGGTGCACAGTTTTGCCTTTCAATTTTTGCACGTTTCCCAGATACTTTTTCGAAAATATCGAGCAAAACAAGTCGAAATGTTTATTACATCAAGAAACAATGAAGAAGCAAATGCGGGTTTGTTCGCAAACCCGAAGCAACATCTGGTGCAAGAGTCATGGGTTTTAATACAGTAGCTGTCGATAGGTTTATTTCGTTGCTAACAAATGTAACTGACAAACACAAAGTAATGACTTCTCAAATATCTAATTGTGATGAAACAGTCGTTTCGGTTAATCCTAAAAACCAATCGAAGATCACGACTTGCAAGGGGAAACGTCAAGTAGGAACGTTAACATCTGCAGAAAGGGGCGAAACTGCAACCTGCCTCATTAGTACGTCAGCAAGCGGAGCTTACATGCCTCCTAGCTTATTCTTCCACGAAAGAAGAAGCAGAAATAATTTGAGTTAGGACTGGCAGCAGGAGGTTGCGCTGAGGTCCACAGGACCGCATGGATGGCCAGAGTAATTCTTGTATGGTTTCGAAAATTTGTCGAATTTTCTAAGGCATCAAAGCACTTCCCAGTTCTCCTTATATCAGATGGCCATTCAGCACATACCACGAACATTGACGTTAAGGGCTACGCGAGGGAGAGTGGCGTTTCGTTGCTATCTTTACCACCACATTGCTCTCACAGACTTCAGCCGCTTGATGTTTGTTTTATAAAGCCTTTAAGTCCTCGTTATAGTGATCAGCTTCGAGAATGGCTACGAAGCCACGCAGGATAATTCGTAACTATCTTTCAAATTTCAACGCTTTTTGGTTCAGCTTTCGTCTAGAGTGCAACAATGAAAACCGCTATTAAAGGTTTCGAAGCTACTAGAATATGGCCCACGGACCCATCCATATTCACCGATCCAGATTTCCTCCCGGCAGACACAACTGACATCGGACGTGACAGGCCGTCAGATAAACAGGTTATTATATATGAACAATTGTAATTGCCTCCACCTAGCACACCAGCTAAAAAAGACGTCGGCAATGGGCTCGATAATCAAGTGGGCGAGGTTTCAGCGAATTGTAACAATGAACTGCCGCCTAAGAATGACAAAGTTATTGAGGCTAATTGTTCTAATCTTGGGTGCTCTTGGATGACAACTGACAACACGACCTCCTCATTTCATATTTCACCTGAAATTCTGATGGCCTTGCGAAAAGTTAACGAAAGCAAGGAAAGAGCGAAACTGAAGATGGGGAAGACCGTTGTTTTAACTGATTCGCCGTACAAAAAGAGTTAAAAGCCGTTATTAGGAAAAATAGAAAAAGAACTTTGCTAAAGAAGAAAGAGCAAAGAAAAACTATTTCCGAAAGAGAATAAAATTAAGAATTCAAAAAAGAAAGAAAGGGCCTGAAGACAAATGGAAAACAGGAGAGAGAATACAATGCTAACGAGAGTGATTATGAGGAAAGTTCTGACTGCGAATGTTTATATTGTGGTGGGTTATATTCAAAATCAGTTGAAGGTTGGGTCGCTTGTTCCACGTGCAAAAAACGGACACACGATTCTTGTGCAGGAATAGATAGCGACGATGATGAGTCTCTCCTCGTGTGTGAATTTTGTAAACAGCCTTAAGAAAAGGAGACAATACATGAAAACTGTAGTTTGACATTAATATTCACTTTAAACTAAATAAATACCGAGTAAGCCAATATTTTCTGCATTTCTGATAATTTTATACGGTTTTGTAATCACATTCTGCCGCGTGCACAGGGCAGAATGGGGCAAATGTCATCCATTTCTGTTTCTGAGTGAAAAATATTGTCTTATTTTATGGCAATGTTCTTGTATTTTTGTGATTAATACATTATAATGTGTTCATATAAGAATTGGTAATTCTCTTATTTATCAATTTTGTACATGTACTCCAAGATTTCAACTTTGTACCCCATTCTACCCTGGGTTCCCAATGTGTCGGATAAGAAAAACAAAAATACAATCGCTACTCGTTTCTTTAACGACAATTTAAGCTGTGCTCTCGGGTTCCTCCCATCGTTCATCACGATATATTCCGAAAAAAATCATAGTTAACGAACATTATAAATTGCTCTAGAAACGAAGTCAATCGCAGGTGACATTTAATAAGGCCACTGATATCCTTCTAAACCCAAACTAATGACCGTCATGCTGAACGTCATGGGTCAAAGCGGACGGGTGGAATCGAAATACGCCCTTTGCCCACGGTCGCTTCTTTCTGTCAAGTTGTGCCATTAATTTCTCTGCTCCCTAATCTGATTTCGTATCTCCCCATCAGCTATTCGATCTAAACTTTTTTAGCATTCTTCTACACCACCACATTTCGATAGGTTCTAGTCCTCTCCTGTTTGGGGAACCAGGCATATTAACTACTGATTCGCAATATATATATTCCGAAGGGCAGAAGGTACCTCAAAAACAATGAAAATAATTTTTATTGGTGATTATACCAGTTTGATTTACACTTAGTGCGAATATAAAAGCATTTTTGTTCAAATCCTTATTTGAAGGTCCTAAATGTCAGTTTAAATGGTAGCTTGCTATGTAAGGCATGCCCACTTGTTTCTCTGTGACAGCTCTTCTCTGAGATGATAAGCCTAGGGACATTTTTGCCCGTTGCTTTGAGCTTTCACCTATTGAATACATTTTTTCTTGTCTCGTAGTCAGTTGTTTGCTACAGTAATAACGTGTCAGGGGTGTTTTTCGTTTCTGAACAAAACAAATGCCAAGATCTACCCACAAAGTTTTCGAGAGAAGTTGTAGAAGACTTGAAAAAATAAAATAGTAAATATCACGAAACAAATGTTATGTTTTAGTACAGCATTGGAAAGGAACGAAAAGCTTTACGAGCCATCTAAAAACTTAAAAAAAACTTTACTGTGCACTGCTTGCAAATAAACGGCAGAGAAATCTGTTACACATACAGTGACAGAAACTATGAATTTAAATGGGTGCATGTATGTCGTTAAGTGCAATACAACTTTAAATTTTCCGTAACTTTTCTAACTAAATGTACCTTTCCTCTCAAACCATTTATCCCAGAACCATGGAATTCTAGCGGTCAGTTGTCTAACTCGAGGGCAAGAAGTAATATTTTTTAATGCTTCATAGCTGTATTATAAAGAACACTGTGGGCTTTTTATTTTTGAAATTTTCCCTCAAAACGTGTCTTTCTAAATTTTTCCAAAATTACACAATTAATATATTCATGAAAAATAGTCAGCTTGTTGGAAAATAGTGGAGATGCATATAAGAAATGTTCTGTGTTTTACCGTTAATATAACACAGCTTGAGATAAGGGACATGGAAATAGATCAATTTAACATGGTGAAGATAGAAGATACGTAATCCCCGCGAAATTTGTCTTTAAAAACAAATGAATATTTTCAAATCAACAGCTCATTTCATTTCATGAAGTCATTACTAGAAACGTGAATAATCTCCACAAAAATTTGGAAGTCAATTACTTTGGTGCAAGAAAGTCTCCATCATTCAGGAAAACGAATTTTTCAATAATTTGCCAGCAGCCATAAAAAGCTTTACTACTGATAAATTTCAGTTTATGAGGAGCCTAAAGGATTTATTGCTAACCATCTCCTCCGACCCCACTAATGAAGTGAATTTTTTAGAAGAAGTAGGGTGCGCGCGATTGAGAAAGAAAGAAAGAAAGAAAGAAAGAGAGAGAGAGAGAGAGAGAGAGAGAGAGAGAGAGAGAGAGAGAGAGAGAGAGAGAGGGGGGGGGGGGCAAATAATGCAAGTACAATCAAAAGTATATCTAAATTTTCATTCCACATTCCATGTCCATGATCACTCCAGTTGCAATCAGTGGAAGATAAATTAGCATATTAGTTTCCCATTGAGTATCTCCTCATTATGGATCAATTATAACAGAAAGTACAAATAATCCAACATAACCCTCTTCTCTGTCCCACTTCTGTTGAAGGTTACATATCAGACAAATACCTTCATATTGTTGTTTTTGTGGTCTTCGGTATAGAGACTGGTTTGATGCAGTTCTCCATGCTACTAAATCATGTGCATCTCCCAATACCCACTGCAACGTACATCCTTCTGAATCTACTTACCGTATTCATCTCTTGGTCTCCCTCTTCGATTTTTAACCTCCACGTTGCCCTCAAATACTACATTGGTCATCCCTTGATGCCTCAGAATATGTCCTACCAACCGATTCCTTCTTCTAGTCAAGTTGTGCCACAAATTTCTCTTCTCCCCAATTCTATTCAATACCTCGTCATTAGTTATATCATCTACCAATCAGATCTTCAGCATTCTTCTGTAGCACCACATTTCTAAAGCTTCTATTCCCTTCTTGTACAAACTCTTTATCGTCCTTGATTCACTTCCATACATGGCTACACTCAATGCAAATACTCTGAGAAAAGACTTCCTGATACCTAAAGCTATATTCGATGTTAACAAATTTTTCTTCTTCAGAAACACTTTCCTTGCCATTGCCAGTCTACGTTTTATATCCTCTCTACTTCGACCGTCATCAGTTGTTTTGCTATCCAAATGGCAGAACTCCTTTACTACTTTAAGTGTCTCACTTCCTAATCTAATTCCCTCAGCATCACCGAACTTAATTCGACTACATTCCATTATATTCGTTTTGCTTTTATTGATGCTCATCTTATATCATCCTTTTAGGACACTTCATTCCGTTCAGCTGCTCTTCCAGGTCCTTCGATGTCTCTGACAGAATTACGTCATCAGTGAACCTCGAGGTTTTAATTTCTTCTCCATGGATTTTAATTCCTACTCCGAATTTTTCATTTGTTTCCTTTACTGCTTGCTGAAAAACAGATTGAATAACAACAAGGATAGACTACAAACCTGTCTCACTCCCTTCCCAACCACTGCTTCCCTTTCATGTCCCTCGACTCTTATAACTGCCATATGGTTTCTGTACAAATTGTAAATAGCCTTTCGCTCCCTGTATTTTATCCCTGCCACCTTCAGGATTTGAAAGAGTATTCCACTCAACATTGTCAAAAGCTTTCTCTAAGTTTACAAATGCTCGAAATGTAGGTTTGAACTTCCTTAATCTATCTTCTAAGATAAGTCGTAGGGTCACCATTGCCCCACGCATTCCAGTATTTCTATGGAATCCAAACTGGTCTTCCCCGAAGTCGGCTTCTACCAGTCTTTCCATTCGTCGGTACAAAATTCGTGTTAGTATTCTGCAGCCATGGCTTATTAAACTGGAAATTTTAACATCTGTCAACACCTGCTTTCTTTGGGATTGGAATTATTATATTCTTCTTGAAATCTGAGGGTATTTCATCTGTCTCATACATCTTGCTCACCAGATGGTAGAGTTTTGTCAGGACCAGCTCTCCCAAGGCCGTCAGTAGTTCTAAGGGAATGTTGTCTACTCCCGGGGCCTTGTTTCTACTAAGGTCTTTCAGTGCTCTGTCAAACTCTTCACGCAGTATCACATTTCCCATTTCATGTTCATCTACATTCTCTTCCATTTCCATAATATTGTCCTCAATTACATCGCCCTTGTATAGACCCTCTATATACTCCTTCCACATTTCTGCTCTCCCTTCTTTGCTTAGAACTGACTTTCCATCTGAGCTCTTGATATGCATACAAGTGGATCTCGTTTCTCCAAAGGTCTCTTTAATTTTCCTATGGGCAGTATCTATCTTACCCCTAGTGATATGCGCCTCTACATCCTTATATTTGTCCTCTTAGCCATCCCTGCTTAGCCATTTTGCACTTCCTGTCGATCTCATTTTTGAGACGTTTGTATTTCTTTTTGCTTGCTTCATTTAATGCATTTTTGTATTTTCTCCTTTCATCAATTAAATTCAGTATCTCCTCTGTTACCCAAGGATTTCTACTAGCCCACGTCTTTTTACCTACTTGATGTTCTGCTAGTTCTTCCTTCAAAGCTACCCATTCTTCTACTACTGTACTTCTTTCCCCCATTCCTGTCAATCGTTTCCTAATGCTCTCCCTGAAACTCTCTAAAACCTCTAGTTCTGTCAGTTTATCCATGTCCCATCTCCTTAAATTCCCACTTTTCTGTATTTCTTCAGTTTTAATCTACAATTCATAACCAATAGGTTGTGCTCAGAGTCCACCTCTGCCCCTGGAAATGTCTTACAATTTAAAACCTGGTTCCTAAATGTCTGTCCTACCATTATATAATCTATCTGAAATATTGCAGTATCTCCAGGTCTCTTCCACGTATACAACATTCTTTCGTGACTCTTGAACCAAGTGTTAGCTATGATGAAGTTATGCTCTGTACAAAATTCTACCAGGCGGCTTCCTCTTTCATTTCTTAACCCCATTCCATATTCACCTACTACATTTCCTTCTCTTCCTTTTCCTACTATCGAATTCCAGTCACCCATGACTATTAAATTGTCTCCCTTCACTACCTGAATAATTTCTTTTATCTCATCACACATTTCATCAATATCTTTGTCTTCTGCGGAGCTAGTTGGCATATAAACTTGCGCTACTGTGGTAGGCGTGGGCTTCGTGTCTTTCTTGGCCACAATAATGCGTTTACTATGCTGTTTGTAGTAGCTTACCCGCATCCCTATCTTTTTATCCATTATTAGATCTACTCGTGAATTACCTTAATATTAGCCTTCCTAATGCTTAAAACTATATTCGATGTCAGCAATGACGCCGGTGGGCAGACTAACATGAAATTACTGACAGTCGAGCAAGTCACGAATACATCCGACAAGCTGATGGGCCCTTCACAGGAAGAGGTTTTTCGCCGCAAACGCGGAAAACTGAAATCCGGCAAATGAGTAAAAATATATATATTCACTGACAATAAATTAGTATACGTACACAACATACACCACAAGTCTGGGATTTCTCTATTACGTAATAGTTTTTGTGATAGTATCTTGCAGCTTTCACTTTTTTTAATTAAAGAGATTTTAAAAGGACCCAAAGAACGTTTTGGACTACGCTACAAATCGTTCTGTTAGCACAGTCTTTACTTCGTAATCACTTTCGTTGAGTTCAGCGACACTCAACCAAAATCTCCAACCTAACCGAGACAATGCGTTACACCACACTGGAACGAAGTAATTTTATATGGATAAGGATCTCCATGACCTGTCTACGTCTAATATAAAAAAATCTCCGAACCATTCTCCTCAAATAGATCGCAATCTTCACTTCACCTTTTAACTGTTACCATTTCAGAATTAAAAACCAAATTCATAGAAAATTTGGCTACCAATCACAAAACTAGAAAAACAAAAATAATAATAGTGAGAACGTGATACGGGTTAGCAAAAACCATAAACAGGAGATTCTACAGAAATGAAAAGTGAGAAAGGGAATTATTAATATTATCGACCGTTTACGAAGTCTAGGCTACGAAAGGGATGAAACCACAAATCGATTAATTGGTGGAAGAGTTGTGTTTTAAGATTAAATATAAACAAGAATTACAGAAAAATATATCGAAGCTATATTATGAAAAATTGCTAAATGTGGAGACAATTGTGTCCTTCAGTATTAAATGAGTTTGTGCCCCTAGTACGGATAAAACAGTAGGGCTATCTGCAGCATCAGAAGAAACTTCGGATATGTGTTTCATATTTCATCGAAGCCTGCAGTCTATAAATAAACAAAAAATCACTAAAGGGAAATTACCTACGAATAAGTTTTTGGTAAAGAAACACAGGGCACAAATACGTATGTAGCCTTAATACGCACTACAACTTGGACTAACGACGAGCAAATATCAATATAACCTGTACAGCCTGTACGCTTTCCAAAGCTGTTATCCATGAAAAAGCGAAACGGCGTATCGTCAACAAAATACAATTTGACTCCGAAACAATTACATTAGCTGACAATCGGCACTGACTTTAGTCAATGGGCACTGTTAAAAATTTGTGCCAGACCAGGATTAGCGCCCGAGTCCCCTGGTTACTAGGGAGAGGCAATGATCACTGTGTCCTAATTACGCAGTGGTCAACATAATTGCACGAAATGTCCAAGCATGCCGTCCGCAGAACCAAATTCCCAATTCCTCCACAGACCGCTAATGTAGTGCTCCTTGTACATTATCATCCTCGCCTTAATTATACAGTATATGCCGAAAAGAACAGACACCGAATATATACAAACTTAGCCTTACGAACATTGCAGACGCCGTCTATGTAACACACGTCACACTTCAAAGAATTTACAAATTCTTTGCATTGTTTACTATAGAACACGAATCAAGTAACGTAAAAAAAAAGCACTGCGTCTATTGCGATCATGATTCAGAGTTAAAAAAAAAAAAAAAAGGACTAAGAAGTCGCCTACATATTACAGTTGCTGACGAAAGAGGAGAACCATTATTTTTCCACAAACGGAAATATAGTTAAAATTACGCTTCTATTTCGGCTAGTTTCGGCGGTACTAAAATTTGTAGTGAAAGTTACACAGCGGACTCTCTCCCCCCACCCTCCAGAAACGTAGTTTTCGTGGCTGTTGTGCAACTTTTGTACACAGCTAGAGAAAGTGTGTTAAATATGGCGCGGACGGAAACACTAGGCTACGCTACAGGGCAATCTGCAAGCACAACGTTTACTTGGCATTCATAATCGTTGGCATAAAAAACTCTCAATCAAATTACCCGCTTACAACCTAAGTTAGATCTAGGGCTACACTACCCATCGGACTGTCATCACAACCAAAATTTCATTGAGGGGATGTTGGGGGGGGGGGGGGGGTGGAGTTCCTGTATCTCTCTCTAGGCAAAACTGTCAGTTATTGTAGATTGATTGTCAGTCTCAACTACAAGATTTACTAATGATAAACACTTTTGAGGCGGCTCCTAATTGTAGAATAGTTCTCTTCGTCTTACTTGGCATAAATTGTTCGCTGGCGTCCCTTGTTGTTGTCCTAGCAGACCGAACGCACCGCACATCCGACACCTTCGGAACGACTCACTGGTCAGTTAGCAACTGAGCCGGGCACTGTTTACATCGTGAAAGGAAACCTATGCAAAGATGTACACTCAAATGGCACGACTGAGTAGTGCACACACACACACACACACACACACACACACACACACACACACACACACACACACAGTAATATCTGTGGAATGTCCATCGACACGCGCAGAACAAAATTCTTCTCGCGAACGTACAGCGTCTCCGAAAAAAAATCTCGTGACTATATTCCGGCGTTACGGCCAGGTTCTCATTCAATTGAGCAAAAAATGGTACATTAGGAAATTTTTTTTGAGACAGTGTAAATACATTCGAAGGATCTGTTTGGGAATTACGAGTGATCATACTATGAGCCTTATCTTAGATTTTCAGTAAAAAAAAAAAAGAACAAAATGGCGCCCGTAATTGATCAAGGGCCTGCGAGTCTGAAGTACGCAGACTGCGTGCAGTGTTGTCGCTCAGATGTTACCTGAAATCAAAAATGGATAACATCAGTCGAAATTACATAAAATTTATGGGAGCTCATACCTAACCGCAACGAAACAACCTTAAATTTAACGATACGGTGCAAATTCGAACTTTGAGTTCGATTTTTTGGGGGTATGTTTCACTCCTTATGCCTTCACAAAAATTGGTTAATATTAATCAATGTCATATATTATAGGTATAAGCTCCTGAGAAAAATGTTTACTGTTCTGGGTCAGAGGTAGAAGTTAAGAGATTGAACCATTTCTAGATAATGCTGCATGCCGTTCTGAGAAAATCGTTTCTCGAAAACAAAAAAAAAGTTCAAAGTTTAGGGAAAACTTTCAGTTATATTATTACTTCGATATGCATGAACTAAGTGTTACACATATTTTTTTAATGTCGCTGAACACGAATCTGATCTCCGTATTGGATTAGCCGTTTTGAATATTGAAAATCTAACTCCAAAGGATTATGTTTTGACCAATTTTTACCAAATATGTATTTTCGTTATTTACGTTTAGTGTGCAATTCAAGGAGTACTTATCAACCCTGCCTCTAGCTCGAATTGTTCCTAAATAGCAATTCCCTGTTCTTCTTGGCAGGAAAAGCCGATCTGTCTAAGCTGGGTATGCAGCACTCGGCAGCCTGCACTCGATATTCGTCCGTATTGTCGGCGAGTATGTTTGCATGCATTCTACGGTATGAATCATTTTGTGCACGTGCGTCACCGGACGAGCTTTCATCTTTCATCTACATCTATATGGATACCCTGCAAATCACATTTAAGTGCCTGGCAAAGGGATCATCGAATTACCTTCACAATTGAAAATTAATTGAAACCCTCAGCTGTCGACAGGTGTTGTTGATACACTTCGATGGGGACAGCTGAAAATGTGTGCCCCGACCGGGACTCGAACCCGGGATCTCCTGCTTACATGGCAGACACTCAATCCATCTGAGCCACCGAGGGCACAAATGAATAGCATAGCACGACTGCAGGGATTTATCCCTTGCACGCTTCCCGTGAGACTCACATTCCCAACTGTCCACAATCCACGTACGTAATGTACGTAATAGGTATTTGCCCATCCACTCATTACTGGCGCACACTAAGGTGACGATTCCCGTAAGAATTCGGGCAACCTGTGCGCATTCGAACAGACGAAGGTCAATGGCTGGGTAGCGTTTAACCATATATATGAAGATAGTAACTGTTCTCGAAAGAACAGGCGCCACTCATGACCGAGCAGCTTCTCTAGAATACATGATAGACCGGCCGTTGTGGCCGAGCGGTTCTAGGCGCTTCAGTCGGGAACCGCGGGACCGGTACGGTCGCAGGTTCAAACCCTACCTCGGGCATGGATGTGTGTGATGTCCTTAGGTTTAAGTCGTTCTAAGTTCTATGGGACTAATGACCTCAGATGTTAAGTCCCATAGTGCAAAGAGCCATTTGAACCAATAAATGATTAATTAATTGAAACCCTCGGCTGCCGACAGGTGTTGTTGATATACCTTGATGGGGACAGCTGAAAATGTGTGCCACGAGGTATATCAACAACAACAGTCAGCAGCTGAGGATTTCAATTCGATATATCGAAATAAATTGATATCTCGAAAGTAATCGAAATCACGAAACATGTCGGGACGTCGATATATAACGAAACATCTGTATATATCGAAAAATCGATATATATATATATATATCTAAATAAGGGGTATCGCAAAATATATCGAATTATGGAAATACGTCGATATATCGAAGTATATCGATTAAACGATATATATCGATACATCGATATATATAGAATCGCGAAATACATCGATACATCGAAATGTATCGACATATCATAATATGTCGACATATAGTGATATGTCGATACCGCGAAACGTATCGATACACCGAAACATATCGCTACTTCGAAATAAATCGATGTCTCGAAATAAACCGATGTCTCGAGTTAAATCGATATATCGAAATACATCGATATCTCCAAATAAATAGAAATATCGAAATATATCGATATCGCGAAACAAACCGATGAATCGGAATACGTCGATATCTCGAGATATATCGATATATCGAAATAAATCGATGTCCCGAAAACAATCGAAACCTCGCAATGTATCGGTATCTCGAAATAAATCGATTCCTGAAATAAATATGTACCACGAAATAAATCGATATCTCGAGATAATTCCATATATCGAAATAAGTAGGTACATCGATATAAATCGACATATAACAATAAATCGATGTATCGATATGCATGGGAAACTTTCTTTCAATAAAATGTTTGTTTTGTTAAAATGCTTGGTTTGAAAACAAAATTATTATTGGGGCGATTCTTCAACAAATTAATTACAGTTAATATGAATTACATTATCACATGTGCGCAATGCTGCTTCATTACCGTATTTAAAAATATACCTCATGCCGAATCTTGACCAGAGACCCATGTCGACGGCCGCTGACTCCTCACACACAACAACGACCGACTACAACTCGCAACTGAACTGAAATCTAGCAACGATAAACAACTCTCTGGTCAGAGATTCTGTCATGCCTCGCCATCGCTGTACGCGTTTCAAGCTATCCGGAGAAAGTCTACTTGCTAAAAATTTCTAGTACATACCCTAAATTTTGAATACGCGAGGTGTGATCAAAAAAATTTCTGAACATTCGTAATTTCGCGCCAATGGCGTGTTGGATCGCACAGTTGGCGTACTTCGAGAGGGGATAGTTAGAGGAGCAATGCGCCTGAAATAAATTTTGCGTGAAACTCAAGAAAACCGCCGCTCGGGGTAGCCGCGCAGTATGAGGGGCCTTGCCACGGTTCGTGCGGGTGCCTCCCGTCCGAGGCTAGAGTCCTCCCTCGGGCATGGGTGTGTGTAAGTGGTGCAAGCCTAGGGACTGATGACCTCAGCAGCTTGGTCCCATAGGAACTTAAAAGCTAAACTCAAGAACACCTTTACAGACACACAAAAAGATGCAGGAAGCCTATGGTGATGACTGCTTAAGCCGTACTCGGTGTTACGGATGGTTCACACGTTTTAAAAACGGCCGGACGGAAGACGATCCCCGTGCAGGACGTCCTTCGACTTCTGCCAGCAACGCTTGTGTCAGGAACGTCAACGAAACTGTGCGTGCTGAACGAAGACTGACTGTCAAAGAGATTGCAGAAGAATGTAACATTGCAGTTGGATCGTGAAATCCTAATACAGCATCTTGGAATGTATCGTGTTGCCGCCAAGTTCGTGTCACGGCTCATGAGTCAAGAGCAGATAGACCTCCGCCTCGCAATCTGAGAAGAGCTTTAGGATCACCCAAATGAGAACGAGATGTTCCTTAAGAAAATTACAACTGGTGATGGGACGTGGGTCTGCCGTTATGACGTTGAGAACAGGGTTCAGTCTTCACAATGGGTAGGGAAATGTTCTCAACGATCAAAAAATAAAAAGCTTGTCAGGTCAGCTTGGCCCTTGCAGACATTTTTTTATTTCCAAAGTTGAAAACCAAGTTGAGAGGACAAAGATTTGTTAACGATAGACGCGCAGTCCGGCGAAAGGCGAACACAGTCTGCTCCCGGAAGTGGAAACGGTGTTGGGAGCCGTGTATCAGTCGTGGGGGAGATCATATACAAATAAGTGAAGGTAAGCGTAGAAAAATTTTGTGGACAAAGTTCCGGAATTTTTTGAACAGACCTCGTAGACGAAAGGTAGTGAATACTGGCAAGTGGTCTGCAAATGTTCGTACGGTTGCGTTCGGTTCCATTCGCTGCTGTGGAAACTGGACTTAATAATAGTAGTCCCGGAGTGAGATGTAATTGGCAACTTTGTAAACGCTGAGCTGTGCGCCGCTTACAGCCCAGGCAAAATTATTCTCGGAGGGAAACATCATTATCTCCTTCGTGCCTAAAGTTGCTTCGGCCAAACTCCAACTCAATTGCCAGGCCGATAGCTTGTTATCCTACTCCTCTGCAAGTAACACTTTGTCTGAAACCATATGTACGGTTATGTAGGTTAAGACACTGCAGCCACTCATAATGGTGGGTCAACGTTTGCGAGTAACTGACGAGAAAAGAAATTCTGTACTTTGTGTGACACTCGGTAGCATTAAGAAAGCTGAGTGACATTAGTTGCTTGTGAGGTGTGATGGAAAGGATAGTAGCTTCACATGTTGTGTTCAGACACCAAGATTTAAAATCCTGAAGTCTTCTATTTCAGAAGTAAGGACCGCAACAATCAAGTGATTTATAACCAGTAAGTGCACACATTTTTGCTCGGTTGATTTTAATTGAGGTTGCAATGTGCAGGTCAAGCAAGTGCCGTACTGTAGAGAGGTTGGGCAAGAGGAGCGTTTTGTAACAAGTGTTTATCCTTATTTTGGATAGTTAGCTTTCTTATCTGAGAAGTAGTTGTGGGTAGTACTTGAAATGCATCACGACTAACTAAATACCCTCCACCTCTCATTATTTTAAAAATAAATGTGTTCCCAGAAAAGTTGTTCACTTTACAGTTTATTTATGTGCCAAAGTTAGTTGCTACGATTGGCTAAAGGAAAAGTTTTGCAGAATCACGGGAAATCACCTCTACAAGTGGCTGAGAATCTCGTAATGAATAAAAATTCTGTACTGAAGATTCCAAGGTGGGAGACGCAAGATTCCTCCCCCTCCGTCTCCCCTCCCCCCTACACCCATTGCTATCCTCCTTTTCCTATAGCCCCCCCTGTGGATCCGGGGGCTTGAATAGGCCCGAGGTATTCCTGCCTGTCGTAAGAGGCGACTAAAAGGAGTCCATCCCCCTCAAGGGGGTAGTTAGCGCCTGCGTCCAGAGACGGACGGTTCCACAACCTATATTTGTGGTCTTTTTGGTTTTTCACTTCTCGTTTCTTCCTTCGTTTGGTTGGTTCCTTTCTTTGTTCTTCTCCATCTCACTGTCTTCCTTACTCTTTCCCTTGCCTTCTTCTCCTTGCCTTCTTCTCCTTCTTCTCCTTGCCTTCTTCTCCTTGCCTTCTCTGGTCTCCGCCTCGGCGTTTGAGACAGTCTGTCCTCTCTCTCTTCCTTTTCCTCTTCTTCCTTCTTCCCTGTGCGCACCTGAAGGCCGAACCACGCGTTCGCACGCATAGCCGGTGACGGGGTAACGCGTAATTCCCTGCCCTGGGTAGAAAAGTAAGGCCCGCACGTACCCCCTGGTAAAGGCCAGGCCCAGGGAGGGGTGATTGCCTGAGCTGATACCTTCTGACCATGCCGATTGGTCCGTCCGTCTGTTTCTCGGGAGGTGTGACCTGAGGTGTAAACATTCACCTAAGGCGGGAGTGCCCTCTGAGACGGTCCCCATAAGGAAGGAGCGCGCCATCGGAGACGCTGGCAATCATGGGGGATTCCTCCGCAATGGATTTCTCTTCTTCTCTCTCGACTTCTGCCCACAAACGGAAACATGACCAGCCACCAGTGACAAAAGTACTACCGCCTGCCCCACAGTTCCTCGTCGTTTCTCGATCTGAGGACGGAAAGGATTTTTCCTCTGTCAACCCTTTCGTTATCCAGAAGGGCGTAGATGCCATAGCCGGTACTGTTAAATCTTGTACAAGGTTGCGCAATGGTTACTAGAAACTGAGAGCGCCTTTCAGGCACAGAAACTGCTTCGAACCACACTCCTGTACACGTTCCCTGTCTGGGTGGAGGCTCACCGAACTTTGAATTCGTCTCGTGGTGTGGTCTATACTAGATCACTCGACGGATTGACTGACGAGGAGATTCAGTCTTTCCTCGCTGAGCAGGGCGTGACGGCTGTCGATAGGGTCATGAAAAAGGTCAACAATGACCTTGTACCGACCCGGACACTTTTCTTGACCTTTGATAGTGTTAAGCTGCCATCGCGCATCAAAGAGGGATACGAGGTTATTTCTGTTCGTCCCTATGTCCCGACACCTACGCGCTGCTACCAGTGTCAGCGTTTTAATCACACTCGCCAGTCTTGTTCCAATGCGGCTAAATGTGTCACTTGTGGCGGGGATGCCCATGAGGGTGACTGTCCACCTCCGTCTCCTCGTTGTGTGAACTGTCAGGGTGACCATGCAGCGTCCTCCCGCGACTGTCCCGTCTATGAGGAAGAACGCTGTATCCAAGAAATTCGGGTCAAAGAGAAAGTGTCCACCTCGGCTGCTCGCAAGCTATTAGCTAGTAGGAAGCCCACGCTGCTCCCAGCGGGGAAATACAGTACTGTCCTCGCCTCTCCTCGGCCTACCAGGGAGGTGACGATGCAGACATGCGATCTGACCTTCAGCACCACGGTCGTCCGTTCGGCCAGTGCTAAGATCGCGCGGTCGACGTCTCCTCTTCCTCCCATCACCCCACAGACACAAGCCCCTTCATCAGCTTCTGCTAAGACGAAGACCCAGAAGTCAGATGCACGGGCCTTCAAGAAGGAACCGTCCCGTGCAGACTTCCTACGTACCTCGACCTCCCAGCCATTGACCAGTACTTCCACCAAACGACCTTCCAAGAAGGCTCATAGGAAGCACAGTTCTCCTTCTCCGCCACGGCGCATTTCTTCTCCTGCGCCACCCAGCGGTTGCCGCCCCAGGCCGTAATCCGTTTCGCCTGGCCGCACCGCTGGTAGCCGAACATATGGCCGTTCACCGGCGGAGGAAGCTCCCCGTCCCGGCCATCTTACCAAGATGGCCGCTGAACCTATAGAACCAATGGACGATGACTGTCCGCCTACTGATAGCGGCGGCAGTGCTCGCTCGAAGCCAGGCCCTCAGCGGCCTTCTAGGTGACCCCTTCTTTCATCTTCCTTTTCTTCTTACGATGGCACTTATTCACTGGAATATTCGCAGCATTCGCTCCAACCGAGAGGACTTGAAGTTGCTGCTCCGCTTGCACCATCCACTCGTCGTAGCCCTCCAGGAAACGAAGCTACGCCCATGCGATCAAATTGCCTTGGCACACTACACCTCTGTGCGTTTTGACCTACCCCCTGTGGTAGGTATTCCGGCTCATGGAGGGGTTATGTTGCTGGTCCGGGATGATATTTACTACGATCCCATCACGTTGCACACCGGCCTGCAGGCAGTTGCCATCCGAATTACTCTCCCCACTTTTACATTTTCCATTTGTACCGTTTACACTCCATCGTCGTCTGCCGTTACCAAGGCAGACATGATGCAAATTATTGCTCAGCTACCTGCACCATTTTTGTTAACTGGAGACTTCAATGCCCACCATCCCCTTTGGGGCTCTCCAGCATCCTGCCTGAGGGGCTCCCTGTTAGGAGACCTTTTCAACCAGCTCAATCTTGTCTGCCTCAATACTGGCGCCCCTACTTTTCTTTCGGACTCATCTCACACCTATTCCCATTTAGACCTCTCTATATGTGCTACCCAACTTGCACGTTGGTTTGAGTGGTATGCACTTTCTGATACATATTCGAGCTACCACTTCCCGTGTGTTATCCATCTCCTGCAGCATACCCCTTCTCCGTGCTCATCTAGTTGGACCATCTCCAAGGCAGACTGGGGGCTCTTCTCTTCCAGGGCGACATTTCAGGATCAAACCTTCACAAGCTGCGATCGTCAGGTCGCACACCTCACGGAAGTCATTCTCACTGCTGCTGAATATTCCATCCCTCACCCTACTGCTTCTCCACGTCGCGTACCGGTCCCCTGGTGGACCGCAGCAAGTAGAGGCGCTTTACGTGCTCGTCGACGTGCTTTACGCACCTTTAAACGCCACCCTACAGTGGCGAATTGTATCAATTATAAACGATTACGTGCACAGTATCGTCGTATTCTTAAAGAAAGCAAGAAAGCCAGCTGGGCTGCTTTCACAAGCACCTTCAACAGTTTTACTTCTTCTTTTGTTGTCTGGGGTAGCCTGCGCCGTCTTTCTGGCAATAAGGTCCACTCACCAGTTTCTGGCTTGACGGTCGCGAATGACGTCCTTGTGGCCCCTGAGGATGTCTCCAATGCCTTCGGCCGCTTTTTCGCAAAGGTTTCGAGCTCCGCTCATTACCACCCTGCCTTCCTCCCCCGCAAACAGGCAGAGGAGGCTAGGCCACCTAACTTCCGCTCCTCGAATCGTGAAAGTTATTATGCCCCATTCACCATGCGGGAACTCGAAAACGCACTTGCCCGGTAACGGTCCTCCACTCCAGGGCCTGATTCTATTCATATTCAGATGCTGAAGAACCTTTCTCCTGCGGGTAAAGGTTTTCTTCTTCGTACTTACAATCGCATCTGGATTGAGAGACATGTTCCCGCATGCTGGCGCGAGTCTATTGTTGTCCCGATTCCTAAGCTGGGGAAGGACAAGCACTTGACTTCCAGTTATCGACCCATCTCGCTTACCAGCTGTGTCTGTAAAGTGATGGAGCGAATGGTTAACTCTCGTTTGGTTTGGCTGCTCGAGTCTCGACGCCTACTTACCAATGTACAATGTGGATTTCGTAGGCGCCGCTCTGCTGTTGACCATCTGGTTACCTTGTCGACCTTCATTATGAATATCTTCTTGCGGAAGCGCCCGACCGCGGCTGTGTTCTTTGATTTGGAGAAGGCTTACGACACCTGTTGGAGGGCGGGCATTCTCCGCACCATGCATACATGGGGCCTTCGCGGTCGCCTCCCTCTTTTTATTCGTTCCTTTTTAATGGATAGACAGTTCAGGGTACGTGTGGGTTCTGTCCTGTCAGACACCTTTCGCCAGGAGAATGGGGTGCCACAGGGCTCAGTTTTGTGCGTCGCTCTCTTCGCCATAGCGATCAATCCAATAATGGATTGCCTCCCAGCTGATGTATCAGGCTCCCTTTTCGTGGACGATTTTTCCATCTACTGCAGCGCGCAGCGTACATGTTTCCTGGAGCGCTGTCTTCAGCGTTCTCTTGACCAACTTTACTCCTGGAGTGTCGTCAATGGCTTCCGTTTTTCTGCCGAGAAGACGGTCTGTATTAACTCCTGGCGCTACAAAGAGTTTCTCCCACCGTCCTTAACGACTTGGTCCCGTTGCTCTCCCATTCGTGGAGACAACAAAATTTTTAGGTCTTACATTTGACAGGAAATTTAGCTGGTCTCCACATGTGTCATATTTGGCTGCCCATTGTACCCGTTCTCTAAATGTCCTCCGTGTTCTCAGTGGTATGTCGTGGGGAGCGGATCGAACCGTCCTACTTCGTCTCTATCGGTCGATCGTCCGCTCCAAGCTGGATTATGGGAGCTTCGTGTACTCCTCTGCACGGCCATACATCTTACGCCGCCTCAACTCCATACAACATCGGGGTTTACGACTTGCGATCGGAGCGTTTTACACTAGTCCCGTCGAGAGTCTTCATGCTGACGCTGGTGAATTGCCACTCACCTACCGGCGCGATATACTGTTTTGTCGGTATGCCTGTCGGCTGCTGTCAATGCCCGACCACCCGTCTTATCGTTCCTTTTTTGACGACTCTCTCGACCGTCAATACGGGTTGTATGTCTCTGCCCTGCTACCCCCTGGAGTTCGCTTTCGTCGCCTCCTTCAACACCTTAATTTTTCACTCCCTGCAACCTTTCGAGTGGGCGAGAGCCACACGCCACCTTGGCTCCAGGCTCAGGTTCGCGTTCACCTTGACCTCAGCTCGCTCCCAAAGGAGGTTACCTCCGGTTCGGTCTACCACTCCCGTTTTGTCGAACTTCGTTCGAAGTTCATTAATATGACCTTCATTTATACAGATGGCTCTAAGACCAATGACGGGGTCGGGTGTTCTTTTATTGTCAGGGCACAAAGTTTCAAATACCGGCTCCATGGCCATTGTTCGGTCTTAACAGCTGAGCTCTTTGCCCTCTACCAGGCTGTTCTTTACATCTGTCGCCACCGACATTCTGCTTATGTCATATGCTCCGATTCCCTGAGCGCCATCCAGAGCCTCAGTGATCCGTATCCGGTTCACCCTTTCGTGCACCGGATCCAACGCTCTCTTCAGCAGCTGGTGGACGTCGGTTCTCCGGTTAGCTTTATGTGGGTTCCTGGCCATGTCGGTATCCCTGGGAACGAAGCTGCAGATGCCGCGGCCAAGGCTGCGGTCCTCCAGCCTCGGACAGCTTCTTGTTGTGTCCCTTCGTCAGATTGTAGCAGGGTCATTTGTCGGCGCATTTTATCGCTGTGGCATGCCGATTGGACTGCACTTACGGACAACAAGCTTCGGGCCTTGAAACCTCTTCCCGCGGCTTGGACGTCCACCTCCCGCCCTTCTCGACGGGAGGAGGTCGTTTTGGCCCGGTTACGAATTGGACACTGCCGGTTCAGCCATCGCCATCTGCTGACTGCTGCGCCGGCGCCGTTCTGCCCATGTGGGCAATCGCTGACGGTCCGCCACATTTTAACGTCCTGTCCGGATTTTAACACACTGCGTCTTGATCTTGGCCTGTCATGTACTCTAGATGCCATTTTAGCGGATGACCCACGAGCAGCTTCTCGCGTTCTTCGTTTTATCAACTTGACAAACCTCTCTAAGGACATTTGATTATGCGGTTTTTTTTTCATCCTATGCCTGTCAGTCTGTCTTTTATCGTGTTTTCCCTTTTAGTTGCTGTTTTAAACTTGTGCCTCGCGGTGCCTTCCTAACGTAGTCTCGGCGCTAATGACCATTGAAGTTGTGCGCCCTAAAACCACAAAAAAAAATTCCTATAGCAAAAAAACTAGAGAAATTTCCGCTGTGAAACTATTTGAAAACAAGAGAACGGCCCTTGAAATTTAACGCTTCAAAGTTTTAAGCCCTGCTTATTGCGGATATTGATTAGAAACTGTTAACCCACATGTGAAACCTGGGTACATAATGCCTGCGACATTTGATCAACGGTGTTCCTTAAGGTCAGGTTCTCATTCAAAACGTTCGAAAATTCAATTTCTTTGTAGTTGCATTTTTTTAAAGGTGCACTTGTCTAGACTCTTGGAACGGAAAGGTTTTTTGTAATACGTGCTTTACAAAAGTTTCTACAGCCGATTGTTTGAAGCAGTGTCACGGTTGCCATGATCCGCGCGGTGCGGCTGTGCTGTCTCAAACGCCTTACACCGGTTCGCGCGGCTCCCCCCGTCGCTACGATTGGCTACGAGGTTCGAGTGCTCTCTCGGGCGTGTGTGTGTGTGTGTGTGTGTGTGTGTGTGTTGTCCTTAACATAAGTTACTGTAAGTAGTGTGTAAGCATAGGGACTGATGACCTCAGCAGTTTGCTTCCATAGGAGCTTCCCATAGACAGACGGTTGCCATTGGACACACTTGAGTCGGAAACGCTCTACTCAGGTACGTTTGTCCGTCCGCTTTTAGAATACTGCTGCGCGGTGTTAGATCCTTACCAGATAGGATTGTCGGAGTACATCGATAAAGTTCAAAGAAGGGCAGCAGGTTATATCGCGAAATATGGGAGAGTGTCACTGAAATGATACAGGATTTGGGATGGACATCATTAGAACAATGGCGTTTTTCGTTGCGACGAAATTCCAATCGCCAACTTTCTCCTCCGAATGCGAAAATATTTTGTTGAACCGACCTACATAGGGAGAAACGATCACCTCGATAAAATAAGGGAAATCAGAGCTCGCACGGAAAGATGTAGATATTCGTTCTTTCCGATCGCTATACGAGATTGGAATAATAGAGAATTGTGGAGGTATATGAAGATAGTAACAGCCCTCGAAAGAATAGATACCATTGATGATGATTTTGCCGTGTGGTTCTAGGCGCTACAGTCTGGAACCGAGCGACCGCTACGGTCGCAGGTTCGAATCCTGCCTCGGGCATGGATGTGTGTGATGTCCTTAGGTTAGTTAGGTTTAATTACACTCCTGGAAATTGAAATAAGAACACCGTGAATTCATTGTCCCAGGAAGGGGACACTTTATTGACACATTCCTGGGGTCAGATACATCACATGATCATACTGACAGAACCACAGGCACATAGACACAGGCAACAGAGCATGCACAATGTCGGCACTAGTACAGTGTATATCCACCTTTCGCAGCAATGCAGGCTGCTATTCTCCCATGGAGACGATCATAGAGATGCTGGATGTAGTCCTGTGGAACGGCTTGCCATGCCATTTCCACCTGGCGCCTCAGTTGGACCAGCGTTCGTGCTGGACGTGCAGACCGCGTGAGACGACGCTTCATCCAGTCCCAAACATGCTCAATGGGGGACAGATTCGGAGATCTTGCTGGCCAGGGTAGTTGACTTACACCTTCTAGAGCACGTTGGGTGGCACGGGATACATGCGGACGTGCATTGTCCTGTTGGAACAGCAAGTTCCCTTGCCGGTCTAGGAATGGTAGAACGATGGGTTCGATGACGGTTTGGATGTACCGTGCACTATTCAGTGTCCCGTCGACGATCACCAGTGGTGTACGACCAGTGTAGGAGATCGCTCCCCACACCATGATGCCGGGTGTTGGCCCTGTGTGCCTCGGTCGTATGCAGTCCTGATTGTGGCGCTCACCTGCACGGCGCCAAACATGCATACGACCATCATTGGCACCAAGGCAGAAGCGACTCTCATCGCTGAAGACGACACGTCTCCATTCGTCCCTCCATTCACGCCTGTCGCGACACCACTGGAGGCGGGCTGCACGATGTTGGGGCGTGAGCAGAAGACGGCCTATCGGTGTGCGGGACCGTAGCCCAGCTTCATGGAGACTGTTGCGAATGGTCCTCGCCGATACCCCAGGAGCAACAGTGTCCCTAATTTGCTGGGAAGTGGCGGTGCGGTCCCCTACGGCACTGCGTAGGATCCTACGGTCTTGGCGTGCATCCGTGCGTCGCTGCGGTCCGGTCCCAGGTCGACGGGCACGTGCACCTTCCGCCGACCACTGGCGACAACATCGATGTACTGTGGAGACCTCACGCCCCACGTGTTGAGCAATTCGGTGGTACGTCCACCCGGCCTCCCGCATGCCCACTATACGTCCTCGCTCAAAGTCCGTCAACTGCACATACGTTTCACGTCCACGCTGTCGAGGCATGCTACCAGTGTTAAAGACTGCGATGGAGCTCCGTATGCCACGGCAAACTGGCTGACACTGACGGCGGCGGTGCACAAATGCTGCGCAGCTAGCGCCATT
The DNA here is from genome assembly GCF_023864345.2 of Schistocerca serialis cubense. NCBI lineage: Eukaryota > Metazoa > Arthropoda > Insecta > Orthoptera > Acrididae > Schistocerca > Schistocerca serialis. The sequence continues at coordinate 822,329,015 of NC_064640.1, forward strand.
CGACGGCCAACACCGCGGTTCCTGGTGTGTCCGCTGTGCCGTGCGTGTGATCATTGCTTGTACAGCCCTCTCGCAGTGTCCGGAGCAAGTATGGTGGGTGTGACACTCCGGTGTCAATGTGTTCTTTTTTCCATTTCCAGGAGTGTAGTTCTAAGTTCTAGGCGACTGATGACCTCAGAAGTTAAGTCGCATAGTGCTCAGAGCCATTTGAACCAACACCTGTCGGCAGCCGTGGGTTTCAATTAATTATCATTGATTCTAGAGAAGCTGCACGGTCGTCAGTGGCGCCTGTTCTTTCGAGAACATTTACTATCTTCATATATATAGTTAAAGGCTACCCAGCTACTGACCGTCTGTGCGAATGGGCACAGGCTCCACGAACTCTTACGGGAATCGCCACCTCAGTGTGCGCTAGTAATAAGTGGATGGGCAAATACCTATTAGGTACATTACGTATGTAGATCGTGGACAGTTGGAAATGTGGGTCTCACGGGAAGCGTGCAAGGGATAAATCCCTGCAGTCGTGCTATTCATTTGTGTCCTCGGTGGCTTAGATGGATAGAGCGTCTGCCATGTGAGCAGGAGATTCCGGGTTCGAGTCCCGGTCGGGGCACACATTTTCAGCTGTCCCCATCGAGGTATATCAACAACACCTATCGGCAGCTGAGGGTTTCAATTAATTACCAATTGTGAAGGTGATTCGATGAACCCTTTGCCAGGCACTTAAATGTGATTTCCAGGGTATACATATAGATGTAGATGAAAACTCGTCCCGTGACGCACGTGCACAAAATGATTCATACTGCAGAATGCATGCAAACATACCCGCCGAAAATACTGACGAATGACGAGTGCAGGCTGCCTAGTGCTGCATATCCAGATTATTAGACAGATCGGCTTTTCCTGCCAAGAAGAACAGGGAATTGCTATCTAGGAACAATTCGAGCTAGAAGAAGGGTTGGTAAGTACTCCCTGAATTGCAGACTAAACGTAAACAACGAAAATATATTTTTGGTAAAAAAATTGGTCAAAACATAATCCTTGGTCGTCCATATTGGATTAGCCGTTTTGAATATTGAAAATCTAACTTCAGATTCGTGTTGAGCGACATTCAAAATATATATGTAACACTTAGTTCATGCAAACTGAAGTAATAATACAACTAAAAGTTTTCCCTAAACCTTCAAGTTTTTTTTTCGAGAAACGATTTTCTCAGAACGACACGCAGCATAAACTAAAAATGGTTAGAACCGCTTTACTTCGACCTATCACCCCGAAAAGTAAACACTTTTCTTAGGAGCTTATACCTAAAATATATCACATTTGTTAATACTAACCAATTTTTGTTAAGGCATAAGGAGTGAAACAAATCCCCAAAGTTCGAATTATCACCATATCGTTAAATTTAAGGGTGTTTCATTGTGGTTAGTTATGAGCTCCCATCAATTTTATGTAATATCGACTGATGTTATCCATTTTTAATTTGAGAGAAGTATGAGCTCCGATAAATTTAATGTGGTATCAACTGATGTTATCCATTTTTGATTTCAGGTAACATCTGAGAGGCCACACTGCACGCAGTCTGCGTACTTCGGACTCGCAGGCCCTTGACCAAATCATAATTACGGCACCATTTTTTTTTACTGAAAATCTAAAATAAATCTCATAGTATGATCACTCGTAATTCCCAAACAGATCCTTCGAATGTGTTTTCATTGCCTCAAAAAAATTTCCAAATGTACCATTTTTTGCTCATTTGAATGAGAGCCTGGCCGTAACGCCGGAATATAGTCACGAGATTTTTTTCGGAGACGATGTACGTTCGCGAGAAGAATTTCGTTCTGCGCGTGTGGATGTACATTCCACAGATATTACTGTGTGTGTGCTACTCAGTCGTGCCATTTGAGTGTAAATCTTTGCATAGTTTTCCTTTTAAGATGTAAACAGTGCCCAGTTCAGTTGCTAACTGACCAGTGAGTGGTTCCGAAGATGTCGGATGTGCGGTGCGTTGGGTCTGCTAGGACAACAACAGACTGGCGTGGTGCGATGGCAGAAGCACACACTGAGGGAGCTAGCTGCTGGGACGCCAGCGAACAATTTATGCCAAGTAAGACGAAGAGGACTATTCTAAAATTATGAGCCGTCTCAAAAGTGTTTATCATTAGTAAATCTTGTAGTTGAGACTGACAATCAATCTACAATAACTGACAGTTTCGCCTAGAGAGAGATACCGGAAATCCCCCCCCCCTATCTCAATGAATTTTGGTTGTGATGACAGGTCGATGAGTAGTGTAGCCCGAGATCCAAATTAGGTTGGAAGGGCATAATTTGATTGAGAGTTGTTTGTGCCAACGATTATGAACGACGAGTAAACGTTGTGCGAGCAGATTGCCCTGTAGCGTAGCCAAGTGTTTCCGTCCGCGCCATATGTAAAACACTTTCTCTAGCTGTATACAAAAGTCGCACAAAAGCGACGAAAACTACGTTTCTGGGGAGGGGGGGAGGTCAGGGGAGGGGAGAGTCCACTATGCAACTCTCACTACAATTTTTAATAACCGCCGAAACTAGCCGAAATAGAAGTGTAATTTTTACTTTATTTCCGTTTGTGGGGAAAATAGTAGTTCTCCTCTTTCGGCAGCAACTAAAATATATAGGCCACTTATTAGTATTTTTTTTTTTTTTTAACTCTGAATCAAGATCTCATTAGAAGCAGAGCTTTTTTTTACGTTACTTGATTCGTGGTCTATAGTAAACAATGCAATGTATTGGTAAATTCTTTGAAGTGTGACGTGTGTTACATAGACGGCGTCTGCAATGTTCGTAAGGCTAAGTTTGTGTATATTCGGTGTCTGTTCTTTTCGGCATATACTGTATAATTAAGGCGAGGAGGATAATGTACAAGGAGCACGACATTAGCAGTCTGTGGAGGAATTGGGAATTTGGTTTTGACGGACGGCATGCATGGGCATTTCGTGCAGTTGGGTTGACCACTGCGAAATTCGGACACAGTGATCATTGCATCTGCCTAGTAACCGGGAGACTCGGGTTCTAATCGTGGTCTAGCACAAATTTTCAACAGTTCCCATTGACTTAAATCGGTGCCCATTGTCAGATAATGTTATTAATTGTTTCGGTCTTAAATTGTATTTGGTTCAAGAAACGTCGTTTCGCTCTTTCATGGATAACAGCTTTGGAAAGCGTACAGGCTGTACAGGTTACATTGATAATCGCTCGTCGTTAGTCCAAGGCAACTATAGCGATTTTTAAACACAGATGTAGATCGTATTAAGCCTACATACGTATTTGGGTCCTGTGTTTCTTTACCAAGAACTTCTTCGTAGGTAATTTCCCTATAGTGATTTTTTGTTTATTTATAGACGGCTGACTTCGATGAAATACTAAACACACATCCGAAGTTTCTTCTGATGCTGCAGATACTGTTTTATACGTACTAGGTGCACAAACTCATTTAATACTGAAGGACACAATTTGTCTCCACATTTAGCAATTTTTCATAATATAGCTTCGATATATTCTTCTGTAATTCTTGTTTATAGTTAATCCTAAAACACATTAACTCTTCCACCTATTATTCGATATGTGGTTTCATCCCTTTCGTAGCCTAGAGTTCCTAAACGGTCGATAATATTAATAATTTCCTTTCTCACTTTTATTTCCTGTAGAATCTCCTGTTTATGGTTTTTGCTAACCTGTTTCACGTTCTCACTTTATTATTTTTATTTTTCTAGTTTTGTGACTGGTAGCCAAATTTTCTTTGAATTAGGTTTTTAATTCTGAAATGTTGTTGTTGTTGTGGTCTTCAGTCCTGCGACTGGTTTGATGCAGCTCTCCATGCTACTCTATCCTGTGCAATCTTCATCATCTCCCAGTACCTACTCTAACCTACATCCTTCTGAATCTGCTTAGTGTATTGATCTCTTGGTCTCCCTCTACGATTTTTACCCTCCACGCAGCCCTCCAATGCTAAATTTGTGATCCCTTGATGCCTCAAAACATGTCCTACCAACCGATCCCTTCTTCTAGCCAAGTTGTGCCACAAAGTTCTCTTCTCCCCAATCCTATTCAATACCTCCTTACTAGTTACGTGATCTACCCACCTTATCTTCAGCATTCTTCTCTAGCACCACATTTAGAAAGCTTCTATTCTATTCTTGTCCAAACTATTTATCGTCCATGTTTCACTTCCATACATGGCTACACTCCATACAAATACTTTCAGAAACGACTTCCTGACACTTAACTCTATACTCGATGTTAACAAATTTCTCTTTTTCAGAAACGCTTTCCTTGCCATTGCCAGTCTACACTTTATATCCTCTCTACTTCGACCATCATCAGTTATTTTACTCCCTAAATAGCAAAACTCCTTTACTACTTTGTCTCATTTCCTAATCTAATTCCCTCAGCATCACCCGATTTAATTCGACTATATTCCATTACCCTCGTTTTGCTTTTGTTGATGTTCATCTTATACCCTCCTTTCAAGACACTGTCCATTCCGTTCAACTGCTCTTCCAAGTCCTCTGCTGTCTCTGACAGAATTACAATGTCATCGGCGAACCTCAAAGTTTTTATTTCTTCTCCATGGATGTTAATACCTACTCCGATTTTTTATTTTGTTTCCTTTAATGCTTGCTCAATATACAGATTGAATAACATCGGGGAGAGGCGACAACCCTGTCTCACTCCCTTCCCAACCACTGCTTCCCTTTCATGCCCCTCGACTCTTATAACTGCCATCTGGTTTCTGTACAAATTGTAAATAGCCTTTCGCTCCTTGTATTTTACCCCTGCCACCTTCAGAATTTGAAAGAGAGTATTCCAGTTAACGTTGTCAAAAGCTTTCTCTAAGTCTACAAATGCTAGAAACGTAGGTTTGCCTTTTCTTTATCTTTCTTCTAAGATAAGTCGTTAGGTCAGTATTGCATCACGTGTTCCAACATTTATACGGAATCCAAACTGATCTTCCCCGATGTCCGCTTCTACCAGTTTTTCCATTCGTCTGTAAAGAATTCGCGTTAGTATTTTGCAGCTGTGACTTATTAAACTGATAGTTCGGTAATTTTCACATCTGTCAACACCTGCTTTCTTTGGGATTGGAATTATTATATTCTTCTTGAAGTCTGAGGGTATTTCGCCTGTCTCATACATCTTGCTTACCAGATGGTAGAGTTTTGTCAGGACAGGCTCTCCCAAAAGCGTCAGTAGTTCTAATGGAATGTTGCTTTGATACACAGGCTGGAACTCCAGTTAAGCACCATCCTCAGTGTTACCTGCTCACCTTTGTTGGGCACTTAAAAAATTTCCCTGTACAGAGACAGCCATTCAGTGATTCATACACACAGGCTTGACAGACAACCGTTTTGGCAGATCTCAGCTGAGTAGCACTCACTACATCGCAGAACTAGTACCTGCTGGCCACATGCGGAATCTAAGGCCGGTATTACACCACGATATTTTTTTGTAAGAGATGATTCATCAAATACTTACATCAAAAAAAGTTTATAGTGTAATAAGGAACTTTATCGAATCTCGCCTTTTGTCAAAGAAATATGATCAGATCTAGGGCTTCGCCGTAGATTTGATCATAAAAGTCTTTCGTCTTCTGTTCCCTAAAGCGTGTTTGTAAACATGGCTGCAAGGTTTGTGTGTGTGTGTGTGTGTGTGTGTGTGTGTGTGTGTGTGTGTGTGTGGAATCACAGCTACTACAGCCATCCACCTCTACACCAAGCCAGCTAAAAGCAAGCTGTCATAGAGGACGACACACCTTAAAATAAAATATATTTGCTGCTCTCCTATTCTAGTTCGTCTACATTTGAACTGTGGATGCCACAAGATAAAAAGTGTTCATCTGTTTCGTACTTTTAATTCATTTTGTATTTGTTGGAAAACTAATTGTATTAATTAAATTATTCGAAAATAAAATAGTTCTTAATTACCTACATAGTGAACTAAACACATATTTATCTTCAGATATCCCTCGTTCAGTGCATTATAAATCACTTGACACGTTTCTGTACTTCTTGTGGTTAATGTGCACTATGGTATTTAGAGGGCTGTATAGTAAGTTAGAGTAGCTCTCTCCTGTAGTAAGTTATCACAGTGTTACGGTGAACCTGTCTTATGCACATCTAGCACTCCGAAGTGAGTGTTCTGCTCTCTAATATTAGGAGCCACTATACTGAGAAGGTACTAAAATTCACTCTCTTCTATCCGTAAGTAATTTGTATAAGATCTGACGTCCACTACTTGCAGCTCTCATGACAAATTTTGCTGAATGCTTTTATCGTCTCGACATAAGACCCATGGCTTGACCCAACCTTCTTTTTTTCCACCGCTTCTCTTCTAAATGCATACACAATGCAACTGCGGTACAAGCAACTGCAGCGCATAATAACCGGTTATTGTGGCCCACCATCTTGCACCTTGACAAAAAATATGACGACAATGTAACACGCAAAGAGCCTTGTCGAGGAGCCTTGTCAAGGAAATTTGACAAATATTAGATCATATTTCTTTGTCAAAGAAGTATGATAGTGTAATACAGGCCTGAGGGATGTTGAAAGGGATTCCATTCACTCTCGTGCCTAGAAATTAGTGTCCCTCTAGACAGGTACATCTTTAAGGTGTCCAAGAAAGGTGCGCAGAAGACACCGAGGATGTTGCCGAACTGGGGGTTCTTAGAGGGACCCTTGCCATTTTATTCACGCATGTGTGAATGTGTAGCCCTTCCGTGATAACACCAGAGGATGGCCTGATATAACATGGCTGAAAAAGCATAATTGTCCCTTGCGACTTCAGATCACGTTCAAATTCCGTCGAATGGTTCAGACAGGTATGTAATTGTAACACCCTGTATAGCAAAGAAAAAGTGTGCTGAGGCACACCCCAAAGAAAGGGGTCGATGACGTCGTTTTGTTGCTCAATGCCCTGTTATTTTTGACCGCGAAATGTGTGGTTGCAAGAGAAGGCGTGCTTCCAGTGACGCCCTTTACAGGGTCTGGTGCATTGTCATCATGCAGCTTCCGTTCATTAGCGATGAATGGCCTCACGCAGTGGACCCTGGCTTTCAGTCTCTTGGTCACTTACACCTGACACCGAAACACCGTCAGCATGGCTTTAACCTTCGATTTGCTCATGCCAGTCTCTTTTGGTCTTGGGGCTGCTGCAGTGTGCAATTCGGCACTATTGCGCTTTGTCTCCAGGTCGTACTGAAACACCCTGGTTTCGTCTCCGGTGATTTATCTAAAAATTCCGGATCAGCTTAAAGGCTCTGCAGATTTTCTTGCGTCCATACGTGCTTGAATGTCTCAGAAAATCTTCTGGACCATCTTGGTGCAGATCTCCTTCGTCGACAATTCTTTGGTAATGATGTTGTGCACTGTCATTTTGCAAGTCCGAGGTGGTCTCCTATCATCTTGACACTCATCTGACCGTCCGTGTTCGATAAAACGTTCACACGGCCGATGTAAACGTCAGTTTTGCTGGTTGAAGGGCGTCCGTAATGGTTCTCGTCCTCAGCTCTCCTCGCCCTATTTAAAGTTCTTCACCTACCTGAAAAGCTGGACTGTTGACAGGCAATCATCGCCGTAGGCTTGACGAAACATATCCAACGTTTCCGTACCCTATTTTCCTAGTTTCACACTAAACTGTTGTTGCACCACATGCGACGACTTTGTGACGTGTCCACTCAACGCGACTGGCACGCCGCACGTTTTCGGCCCCCCGGCGAGCGCGCGCTGTGAAGTACAGTCGCGTCAGCAGAGAATCAGTCTCATTAATTTTTATGAAAACCCTGTATGTCGTTCCCAGAGATCGTTGCATGTTGATTCTGAGAAGCGGTGCATCTCAAATGTTTTCCTCGGTCACCTATATGAAAACCGCGTGATTCCAACGCTGGGTGCGCGGTTTTGGCCTCTATGACATAGTCGTCAAAAGAAGGGGTGATATGTGGGTAACAGGGGTGTGCCGACCTTCCTATCGCGTGACACGACCGCGGTGATGCTTGACAGGATTATGGTGAAAGTTGTTGCCAATGTGACTTCATTAACCCACTTTAAATGTCACATGAACTTTTGAGCTCTGGCCTTTCTCTGGCATGTGTTGACCCTTGCAGTTTGAAGCGTCGCTGACACCGAGTGTGAAGTCGCAGAGCGCCACGTTTCAGAACTATTACACAGGAAGGTTGCAGGCACCTTTGAGCCAAACTTCTAACTTCGACTCTGCCGTGGGAAACAATTATGGGGCTTCGAAAAAGTGACCCTTTAGTTGTGTTCAACAGTGTCTGAGGATAGTATTGATACTGTCTGCAAGGTTATTAACGTACACGGTCCGGCAAAAGGATCTCCCGTACGTGATGGGGACACTCTGTGCGCTATATTGGGGATACTAATATTGAGGTGGTATCGATCGATGCCGGTATGCCTCCCATTTTCAGTAGGCGCAGTAGCTTGAATAGGTGAGGACAGTACGTTTGTTGTACACTATGTGGTCAAAAGTATCCTGGCTGAAAATGACCTAGAAGTTCGTGGCGCCCTCCATCAGTAATGCTGGACTCCAATATGGTATTGGCCCACCCCTAGCCTTCATGACAGCTTCCACTCTCGCAGGCATATGTTCAATCAGGTGCTGGGAAGTTTCTTGGGGAGTGGCAGCCCACTCGTCACTGAGTGCTGCACTGAAGAGAGGTATAGATGTCGATCGGTTAGGGTGGCACCAAGTTGGCGTTCCAAAGCATCCCAAGGATTCAGGCCAGGACTCTGTGCAGGCCAGTCCTTTTCAGGGATGTTAGTGTCGTGTAACCACTCGGCCACAGGCCATGCATTGTGAACAGGTGCTCGATCGTGTTGAAAGATGCAATCGCCATCCCCGAATTGCTCTTCAACAGTGAAAGCATGAAGGTGCTTAAAACATAAATGTAGGCCTGTGGTGTGATAGTGCCACGCAAAACAACAAGGGTTCAAGCCCCTTCCATGAAAAACACGACCACACAATAACACCAGAGCCTCCGAATTTTACTATTGGCACTACACTCGCTGGCAGATGACGTTCACCAGGCATTCGCCATACACACACCCTGCCATCGGATCGCCACATTGTGTACCGTGATTCGTCACTCCAGATAACGTTTTTCCACTGTTCAATGTTTGCGCTTCTTACATCAAGCGAGGCGTCGTTTGGCCTTACTGGCGTGATGTGTGGCTAATGAGCAACTGCTCGACTGTGAAATCCAAGTTTTCTCACCTTCCTAACTGCCATAATACTAGCAGTGGATCCTGATGCAGTTCGGAATTCCTGTGTGATGGTCTGTATAGATGCCTGCCTGTACCACATTATATCTGTCTTCAACTGTCGGCAGTCTCTGTCAGTCAACAGACGAGGTCGGCCTGTACGCTTTTGTGCTGTACGTGTCCCGTCACGTTTCCACTTCACTTTCTTTTTTTTGGTCATCAGTCTACTGACTGGTTTGATGCGGCCCGCCACGAATTCCTTTCCTGTGTTAACCTCTTCCTCTCAGAGTAGCACTTGCAACCTACGTCCTCAATTATTTGCTTGACGTATTCCAATATCTGTCTTCCTCTACAGTTTTTGCCCTCTACAGCTCCCTCTAGTACCATGGAAGTCATTCCCTCATATCTTAGCAGATGTCCTATCATCCTGTCCCTACTCCTTATCAGTGTTTTCCACATATTCCTTTCCTCTCCGATTCTGCGTAGAACCTCCTCATTCCTTACCTTATCAGTCCACCTAATTTTCAACATTCGTCTATAGCACCACATCTCAAATGCTTCGATTCTCTTCTGTCCCGGTTTTCCCACAGTCCATGTTTCACTACCATACAATGCTGTACTCCAGACGTACATCCTCAGTAATTTCTTCCTCAAATTAAGGCCGGTATTTGATATTAGTAGACTTCTCTTGGCCAGAAATGTCTTTTTTGCCATAGCGAGTCTGCTTTTGATGTCCTCCTTGCTCCGTCCGTCATTGGTTATTTTATTGCCTAGGTAGCAGAATTCCTTAACTTCATTGACTTCGTGACCATCAATCCTGATGTTAAGTTTCTCGCTGTTCTCATTTCTACTACTTCTCATTACCTTCATCTTTCTCCGATTTACTCTCAAACCATACAGTGTACTCATTAGACTGTTCATTCCGTTCAGCAGATCATTTAATTCTTCTTCACTTTCACTCAGGATAGCAATGTCATCAGCGAATCGTATCATTGATATCCTTTCACCTTGTATTTTAATTCTACTCCTGAACCTTTCTTTAATTTCCATAATTGCTTCCTCGATGTACAGATTGAAGAGTAGGGGCGAAAGCATACAGCCTTGTCTTACACCCTTCTTAATACGAGCACTTCGTTCTTGATCGTCCACTCTTATTATTCCCTCTTGGTTGTTGTACATATTATATATGACCCGTCTCTCCCTATAGCTTACCCCTACTTTTTTCAGAATCTCGAACAGCTTCCACCATTTTATATTGTGGAAAGCTTTTTACAAGTCGACAAATCCTATGCAAGTGTCTTGATTTTTCTTTAGCCTTGCTTCCATTATTAGCCGTAACGTCAGAATTGCTTCTCTCGTCCCTTTACTTTTCCTAAAGCCAAACTGATCGTCACCTAGCGCAATCTCAATTTTCTTTTCCATTCTTCTGTATATTATTCTTGTAAGCAGCTTCGATGCATGAGCTGTTAAGCTGATTGTGCGATAATTCTCGCACTTGTCAGCTCTTGCCGTCTTCGGAATTGTGTGGATGATGCTTTTCCGAAAGTCAGATGGTATATGGCCAGACTCGTGTATTCTACACACCAATGTGAATAGTCGTTTTGTTGTCACTTCCCCCAATGATTTTAGAAATTCTGATGGAATGTTATCTATCCCTTCTGCCTTATTTGACCGTAAGTTCTCCAAAGCTCTTTTAAATTCCGATTCTAATACTGGATCCCCTATCTCTTCTAAAGCGACTCATGTTTCTTCTTCTATCACATCAGACAAATCTTCACCCTCATAGAGGCTTTCAATGTATTCTTTCCACCTATCTGCTCTCTCTTCTGCATTTAACAGTGGAATTACCGTTGCACTCTTATTGTTACCACCGTTGCTTTTAATGTCACCAAAGGTTGTTTTGACTTTCCTGTATGCTGAGTCTGTCCTTCCGACAATCATATCTTTTTCGATGTCTTCACATTTTTCCTGCAGCCGTGTCGTCTTAGCTTCCCTGCACTTCCTATTTATTTCATTCCTCAGCGACTTGTATTTCTGTATTCCTGATTTTCCCAGAACATATTTGTACTTCCTCCTTTCATCAATCAACTGAAGTATTTCTTCTGTTACCCATGGTTTCTTCGCAGCTACCTTCTTTGTACCTAGGTTTTCCTTCCCAACTTCTGTGATGGCCCTTTTTAGAGATGTCCATTCCTCTTCAACTGTACTGCCTACTGCGCTATTCCTTATTGCTGTATCTATAGCGTTAGAGAACTTCAAACGTATCTCGTCATTCCCTAGTACTTCCGTATCCCACTTCTTTGCGTATTGATTCTTCCTGACTAATGTCTTGAACTTCAGCCTACTCTTCATCACTACCATATTGTGATCTGAGTCTATATCTGCTCCTGGGTACGCCTTACAATCCAGTATCTGATTTCGGAATCTCTGTCTGACCGTGATGTAATCTAATTGAAATCTTCCCGTATCTCCCGGCCTTTTCAAAGTATACCTCCTCCTCTTGTGATTCTTGAACAGGGTATTCGCTATTACTAGCTGAAACTTGTTACAGAACTCAATTAGTCTTTCTCCTCTTTCATTCCTTGTCCCAAGCCCATATTCTCCTGTAACCTTTTCTTCTATTCCTTCCCCTACAACTGCATTCCAGTCGCCCATGACTATTAGATTTTCGTCTCCCTTTACATACTGCATTACCCTTTCAATATCCTCATACACTTTCTGTATCTGTTCATCTTCAGCTTGCGACGTCGGCATGTATACCTGAACTATCGTTGTCGGTGTTGGTCTGTTGTCGATTCTGATTAGAACAACCCAGTCACTGAACTGTTCACAGTAACACACCCTCTGCCCTACCTTCCTATTCATAACGAATCCTACACCTGTTATACCATTTTCTGCTGCTGTTGATATTACCCGATACTCATCTAACAAGAAATCCTTGTCTTCCTTCCACTTCACTTCACTGATCCCTACTATATCTAGATTGAGCCTTTGCATTTCCCTTTTCAGATTTTCTAGTTTCCATACCACGTTCAAGCTTCTGACATTCCACGCCCCGACTCGTTGAACGTTATCCTTTCGTTGATTATTCAACCTTTTTTCTCTTGGTAACCTCCCCCTTGGCAGTCCCCTCCCAGAGATCCGAAGGGGGGACTATTCCGGAATCTTTTGCCAATGGAGAGATCATCATGACACTTCTTCAATTACAGGCCACATGTCCTGTGGATACACGTTACGTGTCTTTAATGCAGTGGTTTCCATTGCCTTCTGCATCCTCATGTCGTTGATCATTGCTGATTCTTCCGCCTTTAGGAGCAATTTACCACCCCTAGGACACGAGTGCCCTGAACCTCTATCCGCTCCTCCGCCCTCTTTGACAAGGCCGTTGGCAGAATGAAGCTGACTTCTTATGCCGGAAGTCTTCGGCCACCAATGCTGATTATTTATCAAAATTTAGGCAGTGGCGGGGATCGAACCCGGGACCGAAGACGTTTTGATTATGAATCAGAGGCGCTACCCCTAGACCACCCACTTCACTATCACACCGGAAACTGTGCACCTAGGGATGTTTAGGAGTGTGGAAATCTCGTGTACAGACGTATGACACAAGTGACACCCAGTCACCTGACCACATTCGAAGTCCTTGAATTCCGCAGAGCGCCCCATTCTGCTCTCTCACGATGTCTAATGACTACTGAGGTCACTGATACGGAATATCTGGGAACAGGTGACAGCACAATGCACCTAATGCACCTAATACGAAAAGCATATATTTTTGGGTGTGTCCAGATACATTTGATCAGATAGTGTATATATTCGTAATGGTCCTTTCGTGATTATTACTCATCGAGCGTTTCACATTCGATTCGAATTTGGCCAACGTGGTTCTGTTCCTGACATAAAAGCTATTCGATTTTGGAGTCAAACTTTGAAACAACAGGTTCTGCACTGCTGGCCGACCTCGGACTGTTAATGACTCTGTAAAATGTGCGTGTGCGTGTGTGTGTGTGTGTGTGTGTGTGTGTGTGCCTCCGTTGGGCAGTCCCCAAAGTGTTTAGCACTCCCATGATGATGGTTACCCTAGAATTGAGAGACTGCGAATTCTTGAGATGATCGCCTCTGGCGCTGTTTTGATTTCTTGTCTTGAGGTTTGCTTCCAATTATCAGGTACTGCAAATAAATAAAATTACCGCTTCCTCACAGCAAAAAACCGTCAGGAGCTTCAGCAAGGACCACTTCACAGCCATCGTGTGACACTTCGGTGCGTCATCGATGATTTACAGAGTTGTTTTCTGGACTTGTTCTGCCTTCGCGAGGAGATATCGTCTGGCCCCCAAAGCCACCCGATTTATCGCCTTGTAATTTTTGTTCTTTGGGAACACTTAAAGGCTCAAGTGTACAAATATCGCTCCTCAAACCTGCGAGAACTTAAGGAGGCAATCATCCAGGAAGTGGGTGTCATTCCACTGAAGGACCATGGAGAACTTCTGGAAAAGGTTTCTTCAGTGTCTCAACAATGGAGGAGGCCATTTACCAGACATAATTTTTAAAACCAGCTGATGTAAACTGGCACGGTATTTATATTGTTCCTCTGAATAAAGATGAAACAAAATCAGCCCTTGGTCACAATTTTCAGTCTTATTAACCAGGTCTCAACTCGTCGAAGAGTGCCTTCATCAGAATTTAAATGTTTCAAGTTACCTATAACTTTATAGCAAATTTATGGGAAAAGAAAATTTTTTCTCTGAATCTTTGGTTGGTTGTTTGTTGCTTGCTTGTTACTACTGTTTGAAATATGGGACGGTCTTCTTGCCGGAACCTGTACAACAGCTTAGTTCCAAACATGCAGCTGTTGGGATACACCTGTCAAAGTGATTAGATTTTTACCTGTGGGGCACTTTTGCTGGTGGAAGGCTTTGCGAGGGCGGCGACCCGACGGTATAGTGCCCCCACAGGCGCCAGGGCCGAGTCATAGGAAGTGGCGGTGAGCCCTTCGTGGTGCAGCCTGAGCCTCTCCATCTGCTTGAACTGATTTCGCTCCTGCCTGCACATCGACTGATATGTTCTGGACACAACCGTGGCTATTGTCATGTTTACGGCACGGAGCTACTTCTGGGAGATGCTCTGCACTTCCTGTTTGGTCGTGATCGGATCGGTGCTGTTGTTTTGGAAGTTGGGACTGAGGTGTATGGGCGACAAGGGCTCTGTCGCTGCGATTCACGCCTGCTCCAGGGTCGCGCCACTGGAACCTGGAAATTTCTGGGACGCTCTTTGAGTCTCTTCGTCTGTCATGGTCGAATTATAATGGAAGGACCAAGTCGACTCGTTTCCAGATTTAACTGAAACCGGTTTTAAACAACATACAAAGGTAGTGGCAACAACCCGGCCGGGGGGAGAAAAAGTCGCAACGCCATGGACTAGTTGTGTGACATAAACAAATGTTGGTGGGCGTGTTTCTAAACCTGAAAGATGTCTATTCAGATTTCGCGCCAGTCGCATAAGAGTGGTGCTAGTAGCGTCACTATGAGGGTGGAAATAAAGTTTAATTTACTTATACACTGTAACAGTCATGAGCGTTAATGACCTTTGAGATTGGTCGTGGTGAACTGATGTTAGTCAAGAATGCCTTTAAGGGAACAAACACGGCATTTCGAGCTCCTCACTAAGTTTCAACGAGGTCGTGTAATGGAGCTACGAAAAGGTGGATGTTTCTTCTGCAGCACTGCAGAGAGTTGGCAGAAATGTAGCCACTGTGCATGATTTCTGGCAGCAGTGGTCACGAGAATGTACAGCCGGAAGAAGACCGGGCTCCGAATAGCGACGTGGCGCTACCTAGAGGGAGGACCATCGTTTTCAGCGTAGGACTGTGGAGCAACATACTGCACCTGCAGCAGCTGCTGGCACCACAAACTGTTACAAATCGGTTACTTCAGTGACAGCCCCGAGCCAGACTCCTGAGTAATGTGCATTCTACTGACCGCGCAACACCACCACTGTGACTTCAGTGATGTCAAATGAGAGCTCATTGGAGGACAGGGTGGGGGTCTCTTGTGTTCTCTGGTGAAATCTGGTTCTGCCTCAGCGCCAGTGACGGTCGTGTGTGTGTTAGGGGGAGGTCAGGTGAGGTTTGCAACCGACCAGTCTGCATGCTAGATAAACCGGACCTACACCTGGAGTTACCGTGCCGGGTGCGATTTGATAGGACAGCAGGAGGACTCTCGTGGTTATATCCCACGCACTCTACTAATGTGTACGTCAGTTTGGTGACTCGACCTCTTGTACTGTTGGGCATTACAGGGGTTGTTCTCTAAGAGGATAAGGCTCGCCCACATACCGGTGTCGACATGTCGCATTGGCCTGCTCGATCACCAGATCTGTTTCCAGTCCAGCACGTATGGGATATCATCAGACAACTCAGTATTATCCGCAAACAGCATTAACCGTCCCTGTGTTGACCGCCCAAGTACCATACACTTGGAACTCCATACTACAAACTGACATCCGTCACATGCACAACACAATGCATTAACTTTTTGATGCTTGCGTTCAACATTCCGGTTGTTACAACGGCTACTAGTGTAACAGCATTTCACATTTCGAATGGCTTATCTCGCACTTCCGTTACCTGGTGATTTTGCAATGTTAATCACTTAAGTATATTATCTAGACAAGTGTATTAGCGTCATTTCATTACTCTACATTAAGTTTTGGGATGTTTTCTAAGTATTTATTTACAACTTGTACAAAATAGATACAGGATTCAAAGGTTCACTCCCCAAAGCCGTCACCAGCACTGTACGACGGTTGTTGAAAAAGAATCCGACTTTTATTTATAAAATCATCTTTATTGAGATACAATTGTTTGGTACCAATCACTTTCAAAGTAGTCCCCTTCAGCCTCGACACAACTCCCGTACTGCTGTTGCCACTGCTGGAAGCACCTCTGGAAAGTCTTTTGGTATTGTGCGCAACTGCTCCGTGAAATTCTGCGTAATGTCTTCCCTGTTCTGGAATCTGATCCCCTTCAGAGTCTCTCTCAGTTTGGAGAAAAGCCAGATGTCACTCAGTGCTAGGTCAGGGGAATATCGAGGCTAACATACCACAACTGTGTATTGACATTAGTACCGTCTGGTACGTATGCGTCATGGACGACACCATTCGCTTCAAATAAACAGTCAGCATGATTTTCTCATTTCTGCGGACCTGCTTCGCTGTTTTGGGTTTATGGGATGATGGATGCTTCCATTGTTATGTTCGAACATTTGTTTCTGGCCCCTGCCCATTAACCGAGCACTAATCACGAGTGTTCGTTGTGTTAAGAAAATTTAGATTAGTGTTCCCAGTATCCAGCATGTCCTATGGGATCTGCGATCAGAGTTGCTCCTGCTCAGTTGTTAGCAACTTAGGCTCAAGATTTTCTGAGACCATCCTGAGGTCCAAATGTTACTTTAAAATGGAATAAATGGATCCAGTACTAATTTTAACCTCGTCTGCTACTCCTCTGATTGTGATTCGTCATTTCTGCTTCACCAGGGACCTTGCGGGGTCAATAACCACCTGATATGCGGATATTGAGGGCGTACCTTAACGTGCTTTTCTCTTCACTGATCAGCGGCCACCTTTGAACCGGTTGTATTACTCCTATAGCTGTTTCGTACCAATTGCTTCGTCCACAGACACATGTCGATTGTTTCAACTCGAGAACAGCCAAACTTAAAACAAAGTTTGCTGCAATAATGTCATTTTGCCCACAACACTAAATCCGACAAATACCATTTACACGTGTTCGCTTGTCAAAGGCTATCCAGCGACTGGTTGTTTCCGAAGTAGTGAAAAAAAATCGGTTGTGTGTGCTACGTTTGCCTGCAACCATAGAGCGCAGACACGCCCTGATGCCAGTGTTGATTTCTACAATTAAAAAAGCTCGGATATTTTTTGAATAGCTCTCCTAATATAACCTGTCGCCACTTACGTCGAAAGAGCAGGATACCCCTGGGTACGCCAGTTGTATAGGTAGTTCGAGTGGAGCAGTCGATTGTCCGGCGAATCTCCGTAACAGCTCTGAACCGAATACCACAAAGTTCGTCCTTCACGTTAGGAATCAAGCTGAGCTCACGAGGGCGTAAGTCCGGGGAGTGTGGTGAGTGGTGCGGCGCTTCCCATCGCCATATACCGATCAAATCAGTTGCGACTTGCACCAAGCGTGTCCCAACATTATCTTGCAAAATCATGAGCGCGACCTGCACAAAGTGACGCCGCCGCTTTCTCTCATTTGTTTTTCTTCTTTAGAACACAGTCTATTTCGTTTTCGTGACTAGACCGCTTAACAGATGTCGTTGAAATTTGGCATGGAGACTGTTTCAACCCTGAGAAAGATCATAGCCCACTTTAGAAAGCAAAAATGCTTTTTTTATAAATCAGTGAACATAAACCAGGTTAAAAACTTATTTTGGTGTATAACTTAAGAATTGTATAATGTGTAAGTACTTCATTAGTCGCCGCGCGGGGTAGTCCCTCAAACGATTTCCTCTCCGAGGCTTTCCAATATATTTTTGCCATTCCGCTTGTAGTTCTGGATCTTTTGGGGAAGTCCGGAACTTAGCATTCTCACCAGTCTTCACGATATTTTTGAATTTTTTAGTTTCTGTTGAAAATATTTAATTTCGTTCTGTTATCCTCATTTCTAATCATGCCTTGGTCTGCAGCCCTTCGTGTTTCTTAGCAACCTCATCTCTGCCGTCCGATTTTTTTTGTTCCAACCATACTTTATCTTTCATAACATAACACAAGAACCGCGAACACTTCATAGAATTTCGGGACAATCTGTTTTTGTCGGTACTTTATTGCCCAATGTTCGGATTACGGTGCCACAGACAGCTTAGAATTTGTACAATTTGTTTTCGGTATCAGAGTAAAAATCAAAACTTACAGCGTAGCCTAAATAAAAGGTTAAGAGACCTGTTCTAAAGCAGGATTATCCAAAACTAGTTTTAATCTGACTGAATATTTTCCTCGGAGTGCACTTATTTACGTTTTATTATTAGAAATTTTAAAGTTGTATTCATTGCATATTTCGTTCAGGTATTTCTAATTCGTTATCCCAATTCCTTTGTCTTCTCGTAGTTCACGCATTGAAGAATGAAGTCAATGTAAATACTAAAAATGCTGACATAATCTACTCATTTAAATGTATACCGAGCGAGCTGGTGCAGTGGTAGTACATTGTATGATGATGGTGATGGTGATGGTGATGGTGATGGTGATGGTGAGGATGATGATGGTGATGATTGGTTTATTGGCCGCTGAACCGCGCGGTTATCAGCGTTTGTTCAAAGCCCTAATCTTTACACAGTCCAATCTCGCCACCTTCACCAATGATGACGAAATGATAAGAACAACACAGACACTTAGTTCCCTGGCGGAGAACGCATCCCAGCCGTGAATCCCATGATCCAGAGCAGCAACGCTAGCTTCTAGACGACGAGCTGTCAACTAGTACACTAGACTCGCATTCGGGAGGACGACGGTTTAAATCCGCGTCCGGCCATCCTGATATGTTTTCCGTAATTTTCCTAAATCACTCCAAGTAAGTGCCGGGATGGTTCCTTTGAAAGGGCACGGCTGACTTCCTCTACACTTCCTTGACGCAATGCCGGCTCCTGCTCCGTCTCTAATGACCTCGACATCGATGGCACATTAAATACAATCCTCCTTCCATCCTTCATTTAAAGACATAGGTTTAACGGAATAAGTCGGGCGTTAAAAGTTAAAAACCGCGTACTCGTCTAAGGTAGCATAATTTCATGGCGCGAAAATTATCCAGATTATATTCACCGTGCATTTGTGAATGGCAGCACCTGGCGACTTACAACGAACTTCGCACTTAATTTTGAAACTTTGTGAAACTTGTTTTCCCTCTGACATCCCTGACAGAATGATGAAAGGAAAAACGACTTTTATCACTCCTACATTTTCGCTGTTCATGCAGTAAAGCGTCGGCATCAGTCACGAATTTTGAATTTATTACTTCTTTACTACTCACTCTATTCGCAACACATTTGCCAGACAGTATCCACATACATCGCCGAATGTACCTGAAAATCATAGCATTGTACAAGACCTAGTTCAGTACATAAACATTGAGATGTTTTCGAAAAACTAGCTTCTCTTAAAACAGAGCGTCTTCAACTGCAAAGGGATATGATTCTTCAGGTCAAGTTTTTAACATATTAACTGATACGGAAAGTAAACGAACTTCTCAAAGTGGTGTACATATGGGACTTCCAGTCTTCAGATAGCAACTTGGGGGGGAGAAGGGGGCGGTGGTTACGCGGTCTGTTTGGAACTTCAGTCTTTCCGCAAATGATGCAGTTGTCTGTAATGAAGTACTGTCTGAAAGAAGTCACGCCCTCATAAGATTTCAGTGTAGTGCAAAGCATGACAACTTGGTTCAAATGTTCCCGAAATATAAAATTGTTCGGTTCACAAAACGAAATAACAGGTTATCCTACGAGTATAGTGTCAACGAGTCAAATTCGCAATCGCTCAACCCACACGAATACCTGGGTGTAAAAATTTCTGTAGATTTGAAATGGAACCGCCACATAGTCGAAGTCTTAGGGAAAGACGGTGGCAGGCTGCAATTTATTGGTGGAATTATAAGAAAATACAATCTGTGCACAAAAGAAATTGTTTACCAATACTCGTGCGACCCATCGCCCAATATTGCCCAAGATTCTTGGATCCTAATCAGATACGACTGCCAGGCGATACTGAATGTAAACAGAGAAGGGAAGCACGAATGGGCACAGGTTTCTTTGATCCGTTGGAGAGTGTCACAGAGTTTCTGATGAAATTGAACTGGCAGGCGCTTGGAAATTGACGTAAAATATCCAGAGAAAGTCTACTTGGAATATTTCCGGAGGAATCCTTAAATATTGAATATAGGCGAGTGGTAGTCAATGCTTGTTCGATTTGCGATGCAAACTAAGCCTAATAATATTCCCGGTGTGAGATGTAGTTGGCAGCTCTGTAAATTCTGACCGGTGAGTCGCTTAAAGCCCAGGCACAATTAATCTCGGAGGGACACATTACACTCTCAACCGATTAAGCATATCCCCCAAGGGTGTTCTAGAGCCTGTGACTAGTGTAGTGAATATAAATACGGAAAACTGCAACAACTCACTCTTTGAAATATTTTTAATTCCATTAACTAGTTTTGTAGCCTTTACAAACTCACCTTCAAATGTGGCACACAGAATTTCCGTCTTTATTTCGGTAGAGTGATGCCGGGTACTGGCCCTCTGACAGGGAGGCAGAGAACTCTTTAATGTATCCCCATGAGCGACAGTTACATGGCGACATGTGTCGGAAAACAAACAGTCTTTTGATTTTTGTGCATATAACACGAGGGCGTGCTGAGAAGTAGTGACTCCAAATGTTTTATTTGAAAACTCTTAAGTTTTCCAGTTAAAAAACGTTAGTAACATTCTACATTTTTATTCCACATATCTGTAGTCCTCTGCTGCTAGAGGGCTCCGATTTGTACCGTGTAACATAGCGGTGTGTGATGTAACTGTGTCGGTGCGTGAGAAACAGCTCAGAAAACTGAAAGCATGCATTGGAAGAGTTGGTCCGCACGTGGAACACCGTCCTCTTCAGCATTACAACGCCAAACTACAGCCGAGCGCTGCGACGTCTGCAGCACTCCGATACCGTTCGTTCACTGCCGTCGATTGACCTCCACACAGCCCCGACTTGGTCCCATCCGATTTTCATCTGTCTCCAAAACTTACAAAACACATTCGAGGACTTTTATAGTTCGAAGCCGTGCAAGCAGAGGTGAGGTTGAGGCTCTGTTAGCATAGTCAGATATTCTACTGTGACGGTATCGACAAAATCAACATTTCAAAAATGAGACTACGTAGACTCCGATGGCT
Organism: Schistocerca serialis cubense; assembly: GCF_023864345.2. Classification (NCBI taxonomy): domain Eukaryota; kingdom Metazoa; phylum Arthropoda; class Insecta; order Orthoptera; family Acrididae; genus Schistocerca; species Schistocerca serialis. The sequence continues at coordinate 822,350,205 of NC_064640.1, forward strand.
AGAGCTTCAGTGCGCTGCAGCTGCAATTTGTTAACTCGTGTAAATACTTCAGTGTATAAATTTGTAGCGGTATGAAATGGAACGATCACATAAGCACATTTGTAGGTAAAGCACGTGCGGTTCATTGGTACAATACTGGGGAATTGCAATCAGTCTACAGAGGAGACTGATTACAAAATAATCGTGCGACCCATCCTGGATTATTGATCAGATTCATGGGACCCGTACCAAATAGGACGAACAGGGGATATTGAACTTACACAGAGAAGGGCTGCAAAGATGCTCACAGGTTTATTTGACCCATAGGAGAATGTCACGAAGGCGTTCAGAGAACTGAACTAAAGGACAGTTGATGATAGACACAGACTATCCCGTTGAAGAGCAATGTATCGCGAGGAGACCTACTTAGAAAGTTTCTAGAACCGACGTTACATGATGAATTTAGGAATATACTGAAACCGCCTACATATCGTAACTGTAGGAAGCATGAAGACCAGATTAGACAAAGCACAGCACGCACAGAGGCTTTTAAGCAGTCACATTTCGCACGCTCCATACGTGTCAGTGGATTGGGAATAAGTTCTGATAACTGGTATAATGGCAAGTTCCATGTGCCATGCTCTTCACGGTCGTTTGTAGAGTACAGATTATAAGCTGCCTATTTTTTTGTTTAAATTTGGATTACAAGAAAATGGGCGTATTGCAAAATGTCCTAAATAAGTCTCCACCACCACCACCACCACCACCACCACCACCATATTGAGTGTTCTGCCCTAGGGCAGGTCTTCACATGTGCCTCTCCATGCAGTCCCATCATTTGTTACCCTATTGTTTTCTCACAACTATTTTCTGTCCCTACACTGTCCACCACTTGGTATGTTCTGCGACTTCTTCTTCTTCTACTTGTTCCTCTTCTTCCATTCACTATTTCCTCCATACCATCCATCAATAAACAATCTCTTCTCATTCAGTGTCCATGCCAATTGTGTTTCCTCATCCTGCTACCTTTAAAATTTCTCTTTGTTCTCCGACTCAACACCACCTAATTTCTCATTGTGCCTGCCTATTTTATCCCGTATCAACGCACCCACATGAAAGTCTCCTGTTATGAAACGTCTCGTTGGCAATTGCTATACGTGTTTTCACCTCCTTATTACTTCAAATGTAGTCCATAATAGCGCGTCGCTTATCTAAATGGTTCAAATGGCTCTGAGCACTGTGGGACTTAACATCTGTGGTCATCAGTCCCCTAGAACATAGAACTACTTAAACCTAACTAACCTAAGGACATAACACACATCCATGCCCGAGGCAGGATTCGAACCTGCGACCGTAGCGATCACACGGTTCCAGACTGAAGCGCCTAGAACCGCACGGCCACTCAGGCCGGCAGTTACCTAAAAACACTAGATTGTTCTGTATCTTCCTGCCTAACATTATAGTTGTTCTTACTTTTCTTGCACTTACCACCGGACATTTTGCCTTTCTCTTATTATTTCTCATTCCAATTTACTCACGTCTCTTGTTTAATTCTTTTAACATTTCAGTCATACTTTTCTCGCTCTCTGCCAATAACACCATATGATCTGCGAGTCTAAGACATTCTGTTCTTCTAACAACAACCAGCTCCCCTCTATTTCGTTTCAAACGTTTTTGAATGACCTGCTCCAAATATATTTACACACTAAGGAAAATAAAAGTATCACGGAGGAATTACCCCAGTGCGATGGAAATCGATACACATCATGTACGTGTAGGGGCAAATGAATGATTACAGTTGCAGAAAAACTGTTTAATATTTCTTAAATTTAAAGAACCTCTCTCACACCGGCCTGATTTAGCTTCACTGATCAGGATAGTAAAAACATGCGTATATTAAGGGAATTTTCATTGACAAAGCAGACTTATCACATTCACACAGTTCAATACTGTTCTGTCCTGAATAAATTAAGCTTAACTTAAATTCCATAAGGCAGTGAAGCAATTTCGAAGTCTCGGTGCGACGAAAATTGTCAGTCGATCTCCTGGAAACATTTGTAATAATTATTAACTTTCGGCGATCACATGGGGAAGACCGGAGATCTACTGGTAAGACCGTGTTAGCCTATTTATTTGAAGTAACTGGATGTCTTGAGCATTCAAAACGGCAGGTTCGTCCAGTGTAAATCAGACGTTTCCCACTGATCCCGTGCAACACAAAGTAGTAAGCAGACACTGTCAATAATAATAATCTGTTAAATAATACGCGAACACACTTACTTTAGTTTAGTTCATGTATTAAATTCCTTCTCATACAGAATCTCATCAAGATGGCGACTCGCTCAACAATACGTACATATAGATCCTTCTTTTACGACTAATCGGCAAGAAGTTTTTATTCTTTTCCTAAGAGAAAACATATATATAGCAGAGAAGCTATTCCATGGAGTAAATGGACGCTCCAAGGAATAATTGGGCTTGAAACTACTTTGCATTGATAATCGGTAAGATAAGAAGAGATATTTCGAGATATGTACTGAGTTATATAATTTCTAAAATTTCTGAAAATATCGTGGAGAGACCGCTGCAAGAGACATTACATCTGGATGATTAATTCAAGAGAAAGAGCTTCACAAATTGATAAGTCGATAACGTGTTGGTCCAACTCTGGCCTTTACGCGGGCAGTTATTCGGCTTGACATTGATAAAGTTAGTGGATGACCTCCTGACGGATATCGTACCAAATTCAGTTCAGTTGGTTCGTTACATCGTCAAAATCGCGACCTGGTTTAAAGAACCTCCCCATAGTGTTCCAAACGTTCAAAATTGGTGAGAGACATGGCAATGTTGCTGAGCACTGTATTGTCTGGCATGTTCAAAAACAAACACGTAGATACTATCTCCGTGTGTGGTGCGTAAATTGTCGGCAGGCACCGCACTTAGTGTCCCGAGCAGAGTTCAAGCCGCCATAGAGACAAAGGGTGGACACACTGCATATTAATGTCCACTAATAGGTATCTGTACACTTACTGATAGGACAGTGTATTTCGAAATGTTAGCAGAGGCCAGAAGTTGGAGCATTTGGCTTTCCGCTTAAAGCTTACGTGCGGCGAGTCGTCGTATCTCTAGAAAGAGACACCTCTGGCAACAGTAGTTGAAAGTCGCCTTCAAACTAGCCGTGCTGCGCTCTCTACCTCCGGTTATTCTCGTGGCCGTCAGAGCTGCCGTAGCCAAGACGCGCCCTGCGTAAACGCTGCGGACGTCTGCAGTCGCGCCTGACGATCTGTCACGAATTATGAAATGTATTCGCAGATACCAACTGTAATGGGACAACGGCTATACAATTTATTGGAAACGTACAGGATGTTTGGGGAGTTTGGTGGCCACCGGAAGTATTTAACCTCGGAAGAGTGTTCCTGCAGCCAGTCTGTAGCAATTGTGGTTGTGTGGGCGTCGCATTGTCGTGCTGGAATTACCCACTTCCGTCGGAATGCACAATGGACATGAATGGATGCAGGTGATAAGACAGGATGCTTACGCACGTGTCACCAGTCAGAGTTGTATCTAGACGTATCAGGGGTCCCACATCACTCCAAACGCACACGCCATACAACGTCACAGACCCTCCACCAGCTTCAACAGTCCGTAGCTGACATGCAGGGTCCATGGAGTCATGATGTTGTCTTCATACCCGTACACGTTCATACTCTATAGACATTTTGAAGTGAGACTCGTCCAACCAGGCAATATGTTTCCAATCATCAACAGTCCAATGTTCGTACCGATGGGCCCAAATGAGGCGTAAAGCTATGTGCTGTGCAGTCAGCAAGGGTACACGAGTGGGCCTTCGGCTCTGAAAGCCCATATAGATGATGTTTCGTTGAATGGTTCGCATGCTGACACTTGTTGACGGTCAAGCACTGAAATTTGCTGTAATTTGCGGAATGGTTGCACTTTCGCCACGCTGAACGATTCTCTTCAGTCCCCATTCCTGCAGGATCTTTTTCCGGCCGCAGCGATGTCGGAGAATTGTTGTTTTACTGGATTGCTGATATTCACGGTGCCCTCGTGAAATGGTCGTACAGGAAAATCCCCTTCATCGCTACCTCGGAGATGCTGTGTCCCATCGTTCTTGCGCCGAGTATAATACTACGTTCAAAGTCATTTAAATCTTGATAACCAGCCACTGTAGCAGCAGTAACCGATCTAACAACCGCGGCAGACACATGCCTTACTCAGGCGTTGCCGGCCGCAGCACCATATTTTGCCTGTTTACATATCTCTGTGTTTGAATACGTATTATTATACCAGTTTCTTTGGCAATGCAGAGTAGATGTGACCCAGTACATCTATTGTTCTACAGTTCCACTCGTTAATAACCAAAGAAACAAAAAAAAATCGGTCTTCACAGACTCTGCTTTTACAGGAGGGCCTTTTCCAATTCGAAATTAGAATGATGTTAATACCTTCAGCTGCTGACGGGCGTTGATATATATCAACGGAGACAGGTGAAAATGTGTGCCCCGACCGGGACTCGAACCCGGGATCTGCTTTCATGGCACACGCTCTATCCATCTGAGCCACCGAGGGCACAGAGGAAAGTGCGACTGCAGGGACTATCTCGCGCACGCATCCAGCGAGACCCACATTCTCACCTTGTATGTCCACACACTACATTCGTAGTGTCCTTTCGGACATTTCCGAAGAAACAGACACCATATCCATATAAATATATTTTCCAATTCGCGTGCGCTGCGTCTCCACGGGGCACCACAGACGCACCTGCTGACGGTGAAGGCACCCTTTCTCGAAGACGTTGCGCAATGGTAACGAAAAGCGTGTGGGGAGGAGTCAGACGTTCTGGACAACGATCCTGATAAAGGCGACCAGCAGCTCTTCCAGTACTGTGAGCTTGGCCACACACAATACTCGTGTCAGTGTATTCGGCAAAAGTGTACTCAGCAATGTTGCTCTAACACTCACACGAACGAGACTCGAACCAGGACAGAGAGGAGACAGCAGCATCATACGATCCGACGTAAGTAACCCCCCCCCCCCCCCAGTGATTATAACCCTGTTGCGTACAACATTAGCGAAGATGTATTTATACGGCTGTAGCACGGACATACGTTTCCATACATGGATTCCATTTGCAAATATCGTCACTCAGTTCCCTAGAAGTTTTTAACGTGAATTTTGGAACATCCTGTATCCCTCCAGTAACTGTACAGCTGTTTCCAGAATTAGTTCACTCTGCAGCGGAGTGTGCGCCGATATGAAACTTCCTGGCAGATTAGAACTGTGTGAGGGACCGAGACTAGAATTCGGGACCTTTGCCTTTCGCGGGCAAGTGCTCTACCATCTGAGCTACCCAAGAAAGACTCACGCCTCGCCCACACAGCTTTACTTCTGCCAGTACCTCGTCCCCTACCTACAGCTGTTGTACCACATTCGAAATATACGGATGTATTTCAGGATTTCGTCGTTGTGCAACTTCGCAGAAACATGGCTGAATTTTCCTGTATATTTTTATCATTAAAACCAAGCACCGTTTCTGCCCCCATATCAAAAAGTATTAGGTACTATCTTCATCATTTCAAGCACTACTAAAGTTGCTACGTGTAGGAAAAAATACCAATATCATACTGAAAATATCGGAGAGAAGCGATAGAATTCCTACACACAACTTGAAGAAAATAAATTTGGGTACTAGGCCATGTCATTATAAAACAGTGAAACAACTAAAATAACGACATTTCGACCATCGTTTGAACGATCATCTTCAGAGCGAATAAATGCCACGAAATTTCAAATCATCAGCAACAAAATGAAAGTTCGATTTGGAAACAAATTCTATTTCTTCTTTCTTATCTTCGATTAATTTCCCGAATTTCTCGTCCGTTTCGTATGTTGCTTTCTTTATACATTTCCAGAGCTTGCAATTTTACATAGTAACTCATGCCTGCAAACGTCATCTAACGAGCCTACGGAGCATAAAAATACAGGCGCCAGCTCCGGCAAATGTTTGTAAATAGAGTGTGACGCCGTGATTATGTATCTATTTGAGGTAAGGGCCCCAGTACCGGAAACGAATGAGTCGAAAGTTAAAAGGGAAAATCGTTATCTTACCTCTGACGGTGGAATACAAGTACTGATACTGTTGTTGTTAACTTTCAAAGGTGGTAGTATGGATCTAAGTAAGAAAAAATGTCCGGTAAACATGGGCCACAAAATGCGTACCTGAGGAGCTATGAGCACTTGTTCAATAGTGGAGACATGTTTTATGCTAGCGAAGACGAACAAGTCCTCACAGTTCTTAAGGTATGCATTTTACAGCTCATGTGTACTGAACATTGTTTTCTTCTTTCGGTCCATACTACCATCTCTGAAAGTTTCCTGCCCTACGTCTTAGCTACAACACTACCGGTACATACTGTCAGATGTAACAGGAATGTCTTCTCTTCTGATTTTCCGTAATAGGGACATAACCTCAAATTGGTAACATCTTCATTGGATCTCCGTGTATACACATATTTTACAGACTCCAGCCCCTGTAACTTATACGAGTATACTCTGTTTCCAGACATCGATTCCTACGTAAAACTTCATCAGCTAGGTCCCCTCTACAGACTCGATAAGTGTGCAGTATGACGTGTGAAACATTTTGTATGCAGAGTGAATAACATGGGAGAATTGGCTAGAACCCCCCCCCCCCCCCCTCTCTCTCTCTCTCTCTCTCTCTCTCTCTCTCTCTCTCACTTCTCAACTATCAACTACCAGCTTTCTTTTAAGTCTTACACCTGCTGTCTGATTTCTGGCAGAGCTCTAGATAACATGCCGCTCACTGCATTTTATCCCTGGTTGCATCTTAAATTCAGACTGTATATTCTGGTTAAAACTGTCAAAAGTTATTTTCTACGTCTAAAGATGTTATAAATATGAGTTGAATTTCTTCAACCGATCTCTAGCGGCTAGCGTATTCTCTCGAAATTGATTTTCCTCTAGCTCGTCTTCTCTAATGTGTTCCATTGCTCTGTAAATATTTTGGATCAGTATTTTCAGCTGGGACGTATGAAAGTGACGGTTTGGTAGTATTCGCACTTATCACTATTTTCCTTATTTGGTATTGGTGTTACGTTTTTCGTTTAGTCTGAAGATTTAGCAGTCACGTCAGCTAGAATAGATGTTGAGGAGTGAAGCAGCAAACGCCGACAGAGTGAGTCCTCACCGGTGCTGATAGAGCCCTCTGGTAGCGAAGCACTGCACTATAGACAACTGAGTGTATGAGGGACTAGTAGTGACACCTAGCAGCGAAGTGATAACTGAGTTTGTGAGGGACTAGTAGTGACACCTAGCAGCAAAGTGATGAACCGCAAAATGGCCGCGAAAATTGAGTGACTTAAATGTCTAGTTGCTGTTTATTTCTTCCTTCTGTTCTCGTAACATATAATGCAAACTACATCTCCGGCGACATTAATGTACACAGCATGTTACATTCATCATTCCCTCTTTGTAATTTAGTATTGCTAAAAGTTTTGTCCACACTTCTAAGCATTAAAAATGGATATGTGGCTCGGAATTTAATAGCAAAAGAAACAGCCATACTAGCAGACAGTCTCTCTCTCATTAACAAAAATACGAAATGTAGGTTCAATTTCCTCTGCGCAGTGAGGTGTCGGGGCTACTGTTGCATTAAATGGTACCAAAATAATCGCACAGTATTGTGGGTTAAAGAATTTTGAACAGCAAGGGGAACTGTAAGTAAGTTTCTTGCAATGCAACGTTAGTGATATAATAGTACAGCAATAATAGACGTTTGTCATCCGTTTTTCTTATTTTTCAATTTCACTCATTACTGATGGCAAACGCCTTGCAGAGAAGGTAACATTCTGCATCTTCGGCTACGGCCTTTACAATCTCTTTCATTCAACTAGACTTAACCTGTAGAGGTAGTAATATAATTTCTTTTCTGATCCACAAGATACTTTTACGAAAAGTAGAGGCAGAGAGGTTGTCATATAACTACTAATCGAAATATTACATGAAATATATGGACGTGTTAGTAAAATCGCCAAGAAATTCCTCTTATTAATGTTAAGTGTTATCTGTTTGATTCAGCATTCAGCTCACATAAAACCACGAGAAATATCGTTTTTCATACAAAAAAAAGAGTTTATCTCATTAGTGACCTGTGTCATATCAAACATCCCATTTTGACACTAGAATAATTTGAGAAAAAAAGAAGACTTGGGTTCGTTTTTGAAAATTCATTTAGTGAAAACAATGTATTTTTAAAAGGTATTGTCAACTGTTACGAAACTATTTCTTATACAGAATTTATTTATCACATAGTCAATCATGATACTAAAAAGAACACATTGTTGGCTTGTGTGTTGCTATTAATATAATATTTTGCATTTTCTTATGACTTTGAAATAATTACTGCTGTTTCAGCTCTGAGAATGTGTGAAATAAAGTATGTAATATATGAATCAGTATGATAAACTTCTTTTTTCGAATATTGACTGTTAACTGCAAGAAAATGGCAGATGTTTGGGTATTTACCTCAGCAGTATTCAGCACACGAAGCAAAACAAAATCTTTTATTTATTTATTTTTTTGCAAGGTTTTTATTTCATAGTTGTAATCCTAGAAATATTAGTGATGGTGAGATATATTAAGTACCTTAAATTATATGTGGATGAAGTCTGGTGAAGAAAGTGTGTGAATTAAAATTTAAAATGTTTGCAGCAGCATAATCAGGTTTAGTTTGTAGTGTGGGAGTGAGCTCCACGTGGGATCCGAAGCACGGACCCCACAGGGGTACCCGGCATGCGCCACATGCCAGGGCAGAGGTGGAGGCTAGTGTTCGAAATCTGAAAATTCCAGCGCCGGCCGGGGATAGAACCCCAGCCCGGCTGGAACGTTCAAGACCCCATACCACTAGACCACCGAGGACCTCGGCCGTTTCCTGCTCTGGAGTCAAGCTAGTGGTCGTAGAGCACTTCCTGCTGTCCTCCGTGTTTACACCGAGGCAGCAGTGGCATGGTATAACAGGAAGTGTTTACCTGCATCCGCTGGATATCCACTTAGCGTACGACTTATTTACCCGGCTGACGTTCATGTCGCTATAATGTTCTTAGTTGCATTACAATTATTTGCGGGGACCGAAAATAGGCCTATGCAGTTACACGCAGTCGAGTCTCATTATTTGAACCTCTGTAATTCGGTCGTGTTGTCAAGACCCATGTAAGAACTTCTATATATTGAAGAAACCTCATGTGTTCGGTACATTCCAAAAACGGAAGCGACCGTCACAACAGACAGACAGCCCCGTAAACATTTTGCAGTGAAGTGTCAGCCGGTACGTAATAATCGATATCTGGAATTGTTTTATCGGTTATTAAGATAATCGTTTCACCCCTATACACTTCGAAAAATTCTCGTATTTTCTCAATAAAGCATAAGCACAGTACATAAATCCGTCGCGAAAATGACATCGAAGAAGTACAAGTGTTCGAGTACCACAGAAAAGAAGTGGGTCCTTGAAGGTGTGGAACGGAGAGCAGAACAAAACTAAGATGTAATGTTTCGGGATTCGCTCATACTCGCTGTAGACACTCCAGAAGCAGGAAGATCAGTTTGGTGACGTGTCATGAGGAGCGAGGAATAAATTCACTCTCAAATAACTACTGTACGAGATGCCTCGCCGCCTCTTGAAGGGTGTCATGGGATTCTGCGCCGTGTGACTTGGCGACGCCTGAGTCAACGCGGTGTTCCTGATCACATACATTTTAGCTGCGGGTTCTCCGACCTTCAAAGAAGCCGCGACCATGGGGAGGCTCTGCCTGTCGTTTTTGTAATAAGAACGCCCCTCCACATTTTATCTAGGCTTAAGACTGTCTATAGTGCATAGCCGTGTTTTAAAAAATAATATTTTTTTTTTACCTTTTCCATTCTACAACATTACTTCCTGTCTTATTTTACGAACTTTTTGTAGGAATGTCGTAAATTTTAAACGTCTTAAATCCACCGAGTCATTATGTGTTCTAAAAATATCTTTTAACTCTTTTTCAACACATATGTATCTTTTACCTCTTTCACTGAAGAGGCTGACCAATGGATTATTTTTTTTTTTTTTAATTTCAGGTATTGATTTTATTGCATTCGCCTTCAGCGTATTCATCAGAATTTGTAGATTCAGATAGCTTTGCTATGCCAAACTTCGACAGCATTCATGGTCCTGTGCATCGAATTGATGACGGTAGATAGCTGACCGAAATCACTTGGAAATAAATTCTCTGAACGCAGATAACTTTGATACAGTTGTGTTAGGTATCGAGGTATTACCTAACGCAACTGAAGCCAAGTTAAGAGTGAATTTATTTCGAAATAATTTCGGTCGACTGTCTGTCTTTACCAATTCTACATTTCAGATGGTGTACTAGGATTTTCCATCTATTGATTGACTATATAGTCTACGAATTCATGATCATTTCGCCACTGGGCATTTGATACGCTGTTACCATCCATGCATCATCAAGGCAGTCCGGTGAAAGATGTGCTTTACAGCACATATGCGGCAAGACAATCGAACTACTTCTTCAACCCTGTATTTCTCCACTAATCCCAGTTCTTCTATGTGCTCCAGAGGCGTTGCTTGAAATGAAAATTACAACTGGAAATAGATGGCTCGGAGAACACTGTTTACATAGCTTAATTTGCAGCCATTTCGAAGTCTAGCACTGCAGTTTTAAATGACGACCCAGTTACGACATTTCTCGGTTCAGAAAAAAATATTTCACAATTATTTTAACTTTCCTCTGGTAAAAAAGCTAGTCTTCCGTGCTTCAGATATCAACATGCAATGGTGTACAGTTGCTTCAGTTGTTTCGAACAACTCTGAAATGTCCCTCCGTAAGAAGAGATTTATTTTCATACATTTTCTCCCCTTCTTCGTAACTGATCACCAGGATTCATTTGTCGGGAACAGATTTATTATCTATTTTCAAAAAAACTTCAGTCACCTTCAAAATCTCTTCGCGCAGCTGAATCCCTGAATTAGTGCCATGGTTATGGGACATCCCAGTAGCTTCCCTTACAGTGTGCAGTCTTTCTCATAATTCGTCATACTTGCGACGTAATCTAAACGTGTATCTCGCAAATCTTGAAATTTCTCTTTAAACCTTCGGAAAACAGGTACTGTCTTCTCTCCGCACACTCTTTTGCAGCAGTTATGCATTCGTTTCTCAATCTCCACATCTGTTTCGTCAGGTTGGGCGAGAAACTTACTGTTCAGCAGTGATTCTACCATTTACAATTTCTAAACTGCCGCTGCTCCTATTTCGTTCGGAGTTCATGCACAGGCATTTCGTGTACTTACCACATTTTCGGTGCTCCTGGTACCAATTAGCATCCTTTTCCCTTTCTGTTTCCTTTTCTTTTTCCAACTACACGGACCAGTGACATTATCATCATCACCGCCTGTGTCTGACGTCAATGTGCAATAACCACTCACAGACAGTAGGTGGCAGCACTAGCAGTGTAGGGTATGCGTAATGCGGAAACTCAACGATTTATGTGACATCCAAAAGCACGTGATGATTGCCTTTCGGTCCACGGGTGGATGCATTTTCGAAACGGCAGAGTTCGTAAAATGTTGGCGTGTGGCCATATTTAAAGCGCACCGTGCATGGCGCTGTCCAGAACCGACACTGAGGCCGTTGTGGTGCCCCACGGGCCACAGATGACAGGAGTTACAGAAAGCTGCAGGTGAATAACGTGCAACTGTTGAGCAACTGACCACGCACGTGAACCAAGGGGCTACCGACAGTGTCTCCTCAAAGACCACTCGGCGAAAAATGCTGTGTATGGGTCACCACAGCAGACGCCTGGTCCACACACCTATGCTGACTGCTGTTCACCGGCGACGAAGGCTGGAATTTCCACGCCAGTTCTGCGACTGGGCGTCCACTGCATGGTGACAAGCGGGCTTTTCAAGTGACAGACGTTGGCGTGTAGTTCGTGATTCACCTGAAAGTGAATACCCTGCAACAGTCGACGGCAGGGTTAAGACAGGAGGAAGAATCGTTATGGTCTCAGAAACGTTATCGTGACACTCCCGACGTGATCTCGTCGTTCTGGAAGCCACAGTGGATGAGCAGAAATATCAGTCGGAACCGTTGCCACACCTACATCGAGTTTGTTTTCCCTCGGAATCTACCAGCAGAACAACTGAATCTGTGACACAGCTTGCAGTGTACGTGCGTGGTGTGAAAAGCACCAGGATGAGTTTGCTGTACTCCACCGACCACCAGGCTTCCCGGGCTTAACGGAATCGAGAATATGTGGGACCACCTCGATGAGGCCCTTCGTGTCCTGGGTCCTCAACCGACAAACATAGCGCAGCTGACTGAGGCACCGGCGTCGGCATGGCTCAGTACCTCACTGACTCCTGCACCTTTCTCAGTTGTCCGCGCTTCGCGTTAATTGTATCCTCCTACAGTGAGTCGATGACGACACTCTCCCGTACACGACAGCATCATCAACAGCGGCAGATTGCTGTTCACTCTGCCTGTCACATCATTTATGTCTGTAGAGAACAACAGCTGTCTGTTACACTTCCTGGGACATTCCTGACGATACCCTTGTCTCTGATCAACTCTCGCCGTCGAGAACGTACTGGTATCTATTATAGTCTTTTAGCCACTCACATATCTGGGAACCTACTCCGTATGCTCAAATACTAGGCCCTTCGTTAACAGTGAGCAGTGGAGCACCGTGTCAAAGGCTTTTCTCAAATCTAGGAGAGTGCAATGTGCCTGACACCCTTCATCCGTCGTTCGCAGTATATAACGTGCGAAAAGGGCAAGCTGGGTTTCACACGAGCTTTCTAAACCCGTGCTGATTTATGGACATAGGCTTTTCGGTGTCTAGGAAATTTAATATAATCAGATTCAGAATACGTTCTAAAATTCTGCAGAAAATCGATGTCATGGACACTGGTCTGTAATTTTGCACATCCTTTCTTTTACTCTTCTACTACTCGAGTGTCACCTGCGATTTTTTAAACTGCCTTAGGTTGGACCCATTACGGGTGTAATATTCAGAAGGCAAATGTATATTGATCTCGTTATATACGGGTGCCACTTGCGCTTTTCCAAGTCGTTTGCGAAATACTGCTGGGCAAGAGATAGGCGATAAATGCGAATGAAGTAAGTAAAACCGAAATTGTTTTAACCTACTCGCTGTCGCTGAATCCTTTCCACGCGATGCGTCCTTGAGCGTTTCAAACAGGTAGCAATAAATGCTCTACAAATGAGGTTGACTTTTGTACCGTTTCTTATGAGTTAATTACACTGCAGACAGCTTCCATTCTGCATAATATCAGCAACATGAAAATGAAAATTCACGGAAGTCAAATCTGGACTGTAGGGACGATGACGTAGAGTTTCCCAACCCATTATGGTTTCTTTTTCCTTCCAGTGGTTTTCCTCTCATCGCTGGCTTTACTTTGCTCATCAGTATGTGTGAGTGGTCAGCGCTGCATCCTGTACGCTGATCTTCCAAATAATCACCAAAATACAACTGTGGCATCCAGATGATGGCCAGCATCACTTTCCTCGCTGATGCTCGAGTTTTGAATTTCTTTCGGACCGGTAAGCTGGTGTGCTTCCATTTTACGCCTTGTCCTTTCGAGTCGGGTTCACCATTTAGAGCGAAAGTTTCATCACACGTTAAAATCTCGTTCAGAAAAGGTTCACCTTCACATTCATAGAACTCTTTGTTTCCTGGTGTTGTTGTGTGAATTCTTTCGGGACTCACGTTGGACTTGTTTTGCTGTACTTGAGCATGTCACTGACAACGTTACGAACTGTGCCACTACCTATTGCAGCTATTTTGCTATTCAGTTCTACTGCAACACGTCGGCCATCAGGAGTAATGTCGTCAGAGCCGGCTTTAACCGAAGGAGGAGACACTTCAATTGGCCGGCCACGGCATTTTTCATTTGTCACTGAAGTTAGATTGTTTTTGAACTGTCCTACGTATTTATCGAAAATTTCCGTCGTTCGCACAGCTTCGACCACACTGAAAAATCATTAGAGAAAATATTTTGGCCGTTTTCCACCTTATGAAAGGGAAAACGCATCGCTGAATGTTGCTCAGTTAATGTGGAAACTTGAACCCGACGCGTCATTGTTCATTGCAACATTAAGGTTATAAATAAAAGTTTTTTGTTAGTCAGACGCTCTCAACTCATCTCAGTCATGCCAACCTAAAGTCATGAAACTACAAAAATTCTTCCTACAAACTATTCGACTTCATCAATTTGCCTTTGCAGGGGAAAGTCAGGAAGGAGTATGCTCTTAGTATTTAATCGGTCATTTCAAGTTGATGAGAAAGTTAAAAGAAACAAATAGCAAACCATTGCTCATTTAATTAAGAACAACATTTATCAGAGTAACTTTTAACCCAAACCTTAAATGTCATTATATATATGACACTGCTCGTTCGCACTCGTAGCCGCATCGTCTGGTAAGAGTACGCACAAACACGAATAACAAGAAAATGCACCATGACCTTCATAAGCTGTGCATTCTTCATGCCATGTTGGGAGTAATTATCACACTTAATACGGTCTTCCGTGACAGACTCCTTTTAGTCTTCAATACACCTTGGGCAGTTCAAAACATGAAGTTGGAATAATAGACAATTGCCAAGGTGATTCGATAAACCCTATGCCAGGCACTTAGATGTGATTTGCAGAATATCCATGTAGGTGTAGATCCCTCCTTGGATTGTGCCCTGATTGTTGCTGAAGATGATGGCGCAGTTTAATCCAGATTAGCCGTAGAGATTCTACGTTGTTCGTTACTGATATTTTGTCCCTTCTTGGTTTAGTTTGTTTTTCTAACAATACATTTTTGTACGTAGACTCAAACAGAATTTCGGATATTTTTGCAGCTTTCTTTAGATGTTTGAAAACCTAAAATTGTGCAGTTCACAAAACGAAAAAACATAGTATCCTATGACTACAACAGCAATAGCTCTCATTTCCAATCGTTCAAGTCACACAAATACTTCAGTGTAACACATTGTAAGGATACGAAATGGAAGCAGGACTGAATAAAACTCAAGACGCGTGCATAGATTTGTAGACCTGGAAAAACGTTCGACAATGTAAAATGGTGCAAGATCGAAGTTCTGAAGAAAATAGCTCTAGGGAGAGACGGGTAATATATTCGCACAAGACCCAAGAGGAAATAAGAGTGGAAGACCAAGAAGTGCAAGGATTAAAAAGGGAGTAAGACTTTGATATAGTCATTCGCCTCTACTGTTCAGTGAGTGCATCAAAGAAGCAATGAAGAAAATAAGAGAGAGGATCAAGATTCAGACTGAAATACGGGGTGAAAGGATATCAGTGACACGGTTTGCTGATAATATTATCGTCCTCAGTGAAAGTGAATTACTACCGGATCTGATGAATGAAATATACAATATAATGAGTGTAGAATTTGGGGTGAGAGTAAATCAAAGACAAAAGTGATGAGATGAAGCATTAACGGGAGCAGCGAGAATCTTAACATTGGTGATAACGAAGTAAGAAATGGAACCATCAAATTGTCTCAGTCAAAGGTAAAGATGGTGGCGGACTGTAATTCGTTGTTAGAATTAAAGGGAAATATAATCAGTGCACAAAGATGATCTTTTTCGAACTTTTGGTGTGACCCATACTCTAATATTGCTCCAGTGTGTGGGACCTGACCCATATACGACTAGCAGGGGATACTGAACTGTTCATAAGAAAGTCAGCACGAATGGTTACAGGTTTGTTTGGCCCACAGGAGACTGTAACAGAGATGCTGAAGAAGTCGGCAGATGCCTGAAGATACACGTAAGCTATCCGGAGAAAGCCTACTTGCTAAAAATTTCTAGAACATACCCTAAATTTTGAATACGCGAGGTGTGTTGAAAAAATTTCGGAACATTCGTAATTTCGCGCCAATGGCGTGTTGGGGCGAAATGCAGTTGACATCCCTGCACACGCGTGTGCTTAATGTGTAACTGCGGGAAGTTTCATTGTTGTATGTCTGTTAGCTTATTGTTCAGTGCTGTATTGAGTAGAACGTTGTGTCGCACAGTTGGCGAACTTCGAGAGGGGATAGTTAGAGGAGCAATGCGCCCGCACTAAATTTTGCGTGAAACTCAAGAAAGCCGCTGTTCGGGGTAGCCGCACAGTATGAGGGGCCTTGCCACGGTTCGTGCAGCTGCCCCCGTCCGAGGCTAGAGTCCTCCCTCGGGCATGGGTGTGTGTAAGTGGTGCAAGCCTAGGGACTGATGACCTCAGCAGTTTGGCCCCATAGGAACTTAAAAGCTAAACTCAAGAACACCTTTACAGACACACACAAAATGATGCAGGAGGCCTATGGTGATGAGTGCTGAAGCCGTACTCGGTGTTACGGATGGTTCACACGTTTTAAAAACGGCCGGACGGAAGACGATCCCCGTGCAGGACGTCCTTCGACTTCTGCCAGCAACGTTTGTGTCAGGAACGTCAACGAAACTGTGCGTGCTGAACGAAGACTGACTGTCCGAGAGATTGCAGAAGAATGTAACATTGCAGTTGGATCGTGAAATCCTAATACAGCATCTTGGAATGTATCGTGTTGCCGCCAAGTTCGTGTCACGGCTCATGAGTCAAGAGCAGATAGACCTCCGCCTCGCAATCTGAGAAGAGCTTTAGGATCACCCAAATGAGAACGAGATGTTCCTTAAGAAAATTACAACTGGTGATGGGACGTGGGTCTGCCGTTATGACGTTGAGAACAGGGTTCAGTCTTCACAATGGGTAGGGAAATGTTCTCAATGATCAAAAAATAAAAACCTTGTCAGGTCAGCTTGGCCCTTGCTGACTTTTTTTTATTTCCAAAGTTGAAAACCAAGCTGAGAGGACGAAGATTTGTAACGATAGACGCGCGGTCCAGCGAAAGGCGAACCAAGTCTGCTCCCGGAAGTGGAAACGGTGTTTGGAGCGGTGTATCAGTCGTGGGGGAGATCATATACAAATAAATGGAGGTTAGCGTAGAGAAGTTCCAGAATTTTTTGAACAGACCTCGTAGACGAAAGGTAGTTAATACTGGCAAGTGGTCTGCAAATGTTCATACGGTTGCGTTCGCTTCCATTCGCTGCTGTGGAAACTGGGCTTAATAATAATATTCCAGGAGTGAGATGTAATTGGCAACTTTGTAAACGCTGAGCTGTGCCCCGCTTACAGCCCAGGCAAAATTATTCTCGGAGGGACACATCATTATCTCCTTCGTGCATAGAGTTGCTTCGGCCACAGACGGCAGCAAGGGGGGTAGGGCAGGGGGTACTGGCAAATGTCTGATTGCACTCAGGAGCAATGGTCTAAGAAAGGCTGGGAACCAATGTTCAAGTGCCTGTGAATGTATACTGAACATAACTGTGGAAAACTGCAACAACTCAATTTTTGAATTTTTTTAATTCGAGTTAACTAGTTTTGGAGCCGTTTCAGGATCATCTTCAAATGTGGCGCACAGAATTCGCTTCTTTATTTCTTTAGAGTGAATCTGGGTACTGGCTCTCTGACAAGAACTCTTTTAATCTATCGCCACGAGCGGCAGTTACACGGCGACATGTATCGGGAAACAAAACCTCCTGCTTACCGTGACAGCGTGGGCGGTATTGCAGTTAATATCCATCTGGCAACTTGCGTTTTAGTTGTCTGATGGCCACTGATTAATCTCTTTTCATTGTAAATATAAATACGAATTGTCACCATATATCACCAGCATAAAGTTTACTACAGATGTACATTACAAAGATCTTCACTTAAAAATACAGCATACTTTGCTCGAAAACAATTTATTTTTTATTTTTATGTGTATAACACGACGGCGTGCTGAGAAGATAATGACTCGGTCTGTTTTATTTGATAAAGTCAGTAACATTCTACATCTTTACTATGGATATCTGCAACCCTCAGCTGTTAGAGGGCTCCGATTTTTCGTAACATAGCGGTGTGCGACGTGACTATGTTGGTGGGTGAGAAAGAGCTCACAAAACTAAAAGCACGAATTCGAAGACTTCGTCTGCATGTGGAGCACACTCTCCTTAAGCATGACAGTGCCAAGCTACACACGAGCGCTGCGGCATCTGCAGCAATCCGACGTCCTTGGTTCACTGCTGTCGATCATCCTACACAGAGTCTCGATTTTCGTCTTTGTGCAAAACTAAGAAAACCTTCGAGGACTTCAATTGTTTCAAGCGGTGCAAGCAGAGGTAAGATTGTGGCTCTGTTAACATAGTCAAACAATATACTGTGACGGTATCAACAAAATAGTATGTAGTTGGGGAAATTGTGTTGGTTTCCACAGTGAGTGTGTTGAGAAATAAATTTATAGACGTGAAGAATACAGATGTAGAATGTTAATGAAGTTTGTTTTATTTAAAAAGCGTTGCGAGTTTTCACATAAAACATTTGTCGACATTACTTTTCAGTACGTCCTCGTACAGTGGATGTCTGAGAAAATACGTCCATTGATCAAAATAAGTGTTGACATGAATGCTGTTAACAGCACTAGGTTCAAAAAATTTTAACTGTATGGCAGTTGCAGATTAATTTTATTTGCAGCTAGCGCGATTATATGAGTGGAATATTAGATTTAATGGTGAGCATTTATGTAATTTTTAAGCATTGTCTGTATTTTCATTCTTCCTCTTCAAGTGCCTCGTCCTCCAATAACACTGCCGATCGGTAGCATGATCTGTTGTCCGTCCATGGTTTTTCAGAACATTGATTCAGTGCTGAACCCAAACTGCTGGTTTGAGTTATTTAGCCAGGATAATTCTGTGCGTCGTGGATCACGTATGCCATTAATCTTTCAAAAAAAAAAAAAAAATGGTTGAAGTGGCTCTGAGCACTATGGGTCTTAACATCTGAGGTCATCAGTCCCCTACAACTTAGAACTACTTAAACCTAACTAACGTAAGGACATCACACACACACATGCCAGAGGCAGGATTCGAACCTGCGACCGTAGCTTTCGCGCGGTTCCAGACTGAAGCGCCTAGAACCGCTCGTCCACAAAGGCCGGCCATTAATGCTTCCTTGAATTATTAATTTCAACAGGTTTTATTTATTGTTGCGGAATTGCGCTACCAAAACAATCGAGTTTTGCTCTCTGGATGCTGTTGAGAATTTCTGCGTCTTCGTACCGCCATATTTTTGTCTATATCCGTCGATGGTATCCTTAATATTTTTCGACATGATCGCATTTCAAATGCGTAATACCGTCCATGACTCAGCGCCATAGAGTAGGACACCGAACGTGTAACATCAAAGTAGTCGAGTGCGAATCCTAATGACTGGTCTGAAGGTTCTCAGCAGTCGCCGCGGACTAAATGACTGCCGGGGACTTGGTGCATTGGCTACAAGTTTTCTAGTAATTCTGGAGATTTTCCTTTGGACTAAGTACGAAGTCGTTCTTCTTTGCTTAGATCGTGCAGGTTTCAGACCGTTTGTGTTACTGTGCCTACACTACTAAATGTGTGTCCATCACCATATCAATAGATATAATGAAACGGCAGCCCTCTTTCGTTATGTCTTACAACGAGATTTCTCCAGCGGTAGGATCGACTTTTTGAAACCATCTATACGGCTATGTAAGTTAAGCACCCAAGTATCACACACTGCAGCCATTCATCCTGGTGGGTCGACGTTTGCGAGGAACTGATGAGAAAAGAAATTCCGAATTTTGTGTGAGACTCGATAGCATTAAGAAAGCCGAATGACATAAGTTGGTTGTGGGGGTAATGGAAAGGATACTGGCTTCACATGCATGAATCTCACCAGAGAAAGAAATCTATTTTAGGTCTTTAGCGAAGTGACATTGATAATCATTTTCATTCAATTGATGTAAATATTATTATTTTTTATTTCCACTTCTCGGTCACGTGATTCAATAGTGATATGAACTTCATTTGGTGTAATTTTTCTTATCATCCCTTCTCCACTGGAAATATTTGTTCGTGAACTTTTAATTATCTTCATGTATCAATTCCGATTTAATTTCTCCTGTTTTTATGACCCTGTACTTTCGTCTACGTTATTGTGTTCATTATATCGACTTCTCACTTTGCTTGAATTTTATTTTACTTTTAAAACCTTCTCTCATTTAAATCTTCATCTACACTATTATTTCCATAGTGCACAAAGAATTTAGGTTCTGTTTTAAATATTTGTATGTCGATTACCACGCAAAAAAAGGCAGGTCTCGTAATGAAAAATACATTTTTCACACTAATGCACAGTCAATATAAATAGATTATTTCGTCTTTTGTTTTCTAATTAATATATCGGAGTTTTGAAATAATTGACTAGTCAAATAGACAGGTATAATAAAATACACATTCACAAAAATTCCGATTGGAAGAAGAATGATACAAAGAAAAATTGAACAAATGGAAAAGTTCATACGGTGCTTAAAACGATGTGACAAAGGAATAGAACGAAAGAAATTTCATTTAAACCAATAAATTGAGTAAAAATAGGCATCGAAGTCATTTCGATAAAGATTTAACAATAAAAGTAATTATTGCACCTGACGAGGCATGGTTAAGCTTCTATCCTAACCATTATGACACGTAACCAGACTATGGAATACGACTTCCTTACCGCTATCATCACGCAAAATTTGGAAATCTTTTCCGTCAGTTACTTGCGAACGGAGGCTCACCTGGATTCTGATACAGGGGATCCTAAGTTACACTACCGCTTATTTGGTTTCAAAGAGTCGATCCCACCGCTGGGGAGCTCTCCTTGTTAGTTTTAAGCGTAACAAACGGCACATTTTGAAAGAACAGTAATGTCGCAGTCCAATAGCGCCAACTAGCGGTGGCCCCTGCAAACTTGAAAGACGACTCTAGCAACGGCAAAGAAAATTTTACTGTAGCAAGTAACCTGGCAACGCTACACACACATTTAGACAACTGAACAACAACGTAATAATAATGAAGTAATAATAATAAAAATAATAATAGGTTCGCAGGAGAGCTTCTGTAAAGTTTGGAAGGTAGGAGACGAGGTACTGGCAAAGCTGTGAGGACGGGACGTGAGTCGTGCTTGGGTCGCTCAGATGGTAGAGCACTTGCCCGCGAAAGGCAAAGGTCCCGAGTTCGAGTCTCGGTCCGGCACCCAGTTCTAATCTGCCAGGAAGTTTCAATAATAATAATAATAATAATAATAATAATAATAATAATAATAATAGGTCCAGTCACATTAATGTGACCAACTCCTATTTTTGAGGTCAACGTGTAATAACTCATAGACGCCAGGTGATAGCATTAGTAGGTGATGAATTGGGGGGGGGGGGGGAGGAGGTGGGAGGCTAGAAACAGTGAAGTCGTTGTCATAATGCCTAAAAGGGGCGATTTATGTGACGTCCAACCGGGCATAAACGTTGGCTTTCTTCCCAAAGGTGGAAGCATTTCCGAAATGGCAAAATCTGTAATCTTTTCACATCCCACTGTATGTAAAGTAAACCGTGCGTGGCAAAATCTCTGTATTCTAATCCGGCTCCGAGGCAGCTGTGTTGCACTACGGGCAGTAGGCGACACAGGTGAACGATAGCTGCAGATATGTGTGCTGGCGAATAGACATGCAACTTCTGTGCAGCTGACCGCCCAGACGAACCAAGGGCTACCACCAATGTTTCCTCAACAACGTATGGGCCTCCGCAGTAGGCACCTGGTTCCTGCACCCATGCTGACTGCTGTTCATTGGCGTTGAAAGCTTGCATTTGCACGCCGGTACCACAACTGAAAGTCCACTGAGTGCTAAAGGTGGCCTCTCCATATTAATCACATTTTGTGCCCCATCGGACAGATTTTCATTTGCGTGTAACGTCTGAAAGCAAACGCCCTGAAACCCTGAGGGAGCGTAATGGTCTGGGGAATGTTTCGCGGCATTCCCTGGGTGATCTCGTCATTCTGACAGGCACAATGGATCAACCCAAGTACGCACCTATCCTTGGGGGACCATATCCACCCTTAGATGCACGTGTAACATAGCTCGCATTGTATGTGCGTGGTTCTGAAAGCTCTAGGATGAATTTACCGTACTGCCCTGACCGCCAAATTTCCCGGCTTTAAACCCAATCGAGAATCTGAGGGGCCACCTCGATCGAGTAGTTTGTGCCACGGATCCTCAATCGATAAAATTCTATCGCAGCTGGACAAGTACTGGAGTCGGAATGGCTTCTTATCACTGTCATTACCTCATCGACACTATTCCTGTACATCTCATGCTGCAAAAGGCGTTTATTCAGGATTTTAACACGTGATCACATTACTGCGTTTCGACAGTGTAATAATACTAACAAATTTCGCGTATTTCAGTGCCCCTTCTTTAAGTCTTTCAATTGGACGGCAATTTTGCGACTTGCTTATCATTAACGTACACCAGTTGTCCAACCGGGGAAAGGGAATTGGCAGTTTAACGTGGAATCCGCACCACGTGTTGTTTCTACCGATTCCACATATCATTGAGAGGTGAAGGCTGGATTAAACGCAGACTAAAAAATTTATTGGTTCAACTGGGACTCAATCCCGCGATTCTCGATTTGCAGCCACGCGCTGTGCCGGTAGACCACCAGGTCCAACATTTACGAGATGGTAATCGAACTGTATTGGCGGAGTATTTCATCGTATTTTACGTCAAGTAAATGTGCTGTGGTGCAAGCCAAAGTAAATTCATGCTAAGGGCATCAATTCCTAATCCAGAAAAACGTGCAGCCGGGGCAGTACTGTAAGTGGAAATCGGACATTCATGCTCTAAGTGAAAATCAAACGCTTCCATCTTTCGTAACGAATTGCTATACATCTAGAAAACAAACCAAAATTGTGAAAACATTTCATACAAGACTACTGACAAATTTTTATGAGTAAAAATAAACGGGTATGGTAATGTCTGGTGATGTCTCGCTAGGACCGCCATAGGGTGTCTTATCATTTGCTGTAACGCGTGCCACGAAATACTTCGTTCATTTGGGCGATCAGGTCATAATTTGGGGGACTCTACCGGATGAATGCGGTGGATGTTCCAGTATGTCCCGCTGCCACATACGCGGAGCTCCTGCACAGGGCTCGTCGTTTGGCGTCGTGCATTGTCGTGAAAGTTGTTGGAATGCAGCGCCGGAAGGAAAGATAGTTGCGCGGTCCGACCACGTGCCTGCCTTTTCAGTCTTGACCCAAGCACGTTTTTCGTGTTTCCCAAACATACTATTAAGGCACTTGAGCTAGCCTCTCCTACTTTGAGATAGTACACACCGCAGCTGACTCAAACACGACCTATGCCGCTGACTTTACTACTTCAGCCCACCATCTATCAGCAACAGAAAGCGTTCGTACCAAATGACTCCCATCCTTCATGTTACAGCATTGTGCTACTACTTTTTATCCAACACATGCAAAGACGCATGTGTGAGTACTTGTTATCTCCCATCTTGGTAGTTGCCTAATTATTGGTAGGTTTTGAAGTGCGTTATCTATACCGGGTGTATCAAAAACAATCATCCGATCTTGGCCGTCTATATTTCTGGAACTAAGAAACATATACAATGAATTTTGTTTTTTGATGAACGGAAACTGAAAAATATTTTTTCATCCTTATCATTGGTGTTCAATATGCATTCTTGAGATGCACGGAATGTGTCAATGCGGTGTTCAAATTATACCAACACAGCAGCAAGCATGTCTTGAGTTTCCACAGGTGCTGTTATGCGATGTCTCAGTTCATTTATTGCTGTTGGTAACGTAGGTACATAAAGAGTCTGTTACAAAATCATACATATATAATCACATACAGTCGGGTACGGTGACCTTGGAGTCCAGTAATCTAAGGCTGAGTCATTTAGTCCAGTGTGACCGATCCATCGTTCAGTAATCGTTTGATTTACAAATTCCCGCACTTCCAGATGCCACTGTCGCGGTGCTCCATCCCATTGGTAAATGAAGTCGTTCGAATCAAACTGTAGGAAAAGAAAGTTTTCAAGCATATCGAGATATATGCTTCCTATAACAGTGTTTCCGGCAAAGATAAATGAATCTTACACCTGTTCCTGTTAAACTGCACAAAACACATTAAATTTAGGAGGGTCTATTTTATGTTGTACAGCTTCATGCGGTTGTCTCGTACCTCATATTGTCACATTACGACAGTTCACCTGTCCGTATAAATGGAATGTTGCCTCGTCACTGAACACTAACTGTAGGAGAAAACAGCCATCCTCCACCTTGCCAAGAGTGAAATTACGGAACTTCACACGATGTTATCACCCTCACGAAGAGCTCGCAGTAGCTGAATTTAATATTATTTGATGCATAGACGTCGACGCATAGACGCCAGACGGACATCGGGGGCGTGCTGAGCTGTCGAGCTGCACGGCGAACGGATTTCTGCGGCCCCCTCGTGAAACTGTGGCGGATGCGTTGGACGCCTGTGTCAGGCACTCGGGGACGGCCCGGCGATTCGCCTTTCCGCAAACATTCTGTTTCTCTTAATCGTTGATGGCATCGTCCAATGCTCTGTGCTGTAGGAGGATCCGCACCGTACCTTGTACCAAAGTCACGCCGAACACTTATTACTGCCCACGCTGCGCAAAATGCAGAACACAAAACGCTTTCTGTCGTCGCGACACCAGTTTTACTAGGACTGAAATGGGCGGTCAGTGCTGCTGCCAAGCGGTGACCATGTAAAGCCCGAGGCTTTGCTCTTTCCAGCGGTACGCTATTCACGCACATATGTCGAATAACATAATAGTTACTTTTTTTTAATAGGTTGGTTCTTTTTGGTACACCCCGTATATTTACACTCTAAACCGTACCACCAAGAAATTACCCCAGTATGAAGGAAATCGGTAGATGTGATGTACGTGTAGAGGCAAACAAATGATAACAATTGCAGGAAAATTGGGTGATTCATTCTGGAGAAAGTCAAAACGCGTTGGTCCACCTCTGGCCCTTAAGCAAGCAGCTATTCGGCTTGATAAAGTTGGTGGATGTCCTCCTGACGGATGTCGTACCATATTCAGTTCAATTGATTCGTTACATCGTCAAAATCCCGACCTGGTTGCAAGGAGCTGCCCATATTGCTCCAAAATTGGGGAGAGAGGCGGCGATCTTGCTGGCCAGTGTATTGTCTGGTACGTACACACAGATGAAACTCTCACCATGTGTGGTGCGTAAAATATCGTCGACACTGAAAGCGTTCCCAGCAGAGTTTAACCCCTCGTAAAGACAAAAGGTGGGCATACCGCATATTGAAGTCCACTACTAGGTGTCTGGATACTTTTGATCGGATAGTGTATTTCAGAATGTTATCAGTGGCCAGAAGTTGGGATATTTGGCTTTCCCCTTAAGGCTGGTGCGGGGCGGGTCAATATACCTCTAAAAATAGACATCTGGCAGCATTAGAGGAAAATGTCCATCAAAGTAGCTGTGTTGCGCTCTCTACCTACAGTTGTTCTCGTGGGCGTCAGAGCCGCCGTAGCCAAGACGCCCCCTGGGTTTTATACTGCGGACACCGTAGTCGCGCCTGATGAGCTCTCATGAATTATGAAATGTATTCGCAAATTTCAATTATGTTGGGACAACAACTGTACAATATAACGTAAACATGCAGGATGTTCGGAAATCCCCGTTACAAACTCCTGTAACGCACTGTTTCCTCGCTACAGCCATTTGAAAACATGTTGGTATAGCGACCACTTGTACACGTAAGTTATTAGGTATGACGCAGTACATCAGTAGTTCCACAATTCCACTCATTAAAAGCAAACTTAATAAGTTTTCAGAAACACTGTTCTTTACAATACGGCCTTCTCCAACTCGGGTGCGCTGCGTCTCTTTGAAGCACTACAGTCACCCCTGCTGACGGTGAACGAATCATTTTCTCAAAGTCGTTGCGCAGTTGTGGAGAAAAGCGTATGCCATGAAGTCGGACGCTGCGGAGAACGAGCTTGATAGAGGCGACGAGCTTCGCCATACAGAAGGATCATGTCGGTGTATTCGGCAATAGGGCGCTCCGCAATGTTGCTCTAATACTGACAGACACGTGAGTGACGCACGAGCCATGTTAGAGTGGTGGGACAGACGGTAAATGACATCCGACGTAAGCACCTCCCCCCACCCCCTCCACCTCCCACGATGACTACCCTGTTGCATACCCACCTAGCAAGCATGTATTCAAACGGTTGTAGCACGGAAAGTATACGTTTCCGTACGTGGGTTCCAATTTAAAATATTGTCGCTTAGTTCCCTCTAAAAGTGCTAGAATTTCGGAAAACTCAGTATCTGTCCAGTAAACTGTACAGCTGGTGTCATGCCACATTCGAAATATCCGATTATATTTCAGGATTTCGGTGTTGTGGCACTTTGCAAAAACATTACTGAATTTTCCTGTATATTGTTATCGTTAAAGCCAAGCGCCGTTTCTGTATCCATACCATAAAGCATAAGTACCATTTATATCATTTCAAGCACTATTTCAGTTGCTAGGTTTTAGCAAAAAATAATTGTATCATTCTCAAAATATCGGAGAGAAGCGATATAGTTCCTACAAAGAACTTGAAGAAAATCATTTTGGGTACTAGGCCATATCATTATAAAACACTGAAAATACCGACATTTCGACCATCTTTTCAGCGATCCTCTTCAGGGCGAATAAATGCCAGGAAATTTCAAATCAGTGCACACGCCACTGCAAAGTGAGAGTTCAATTAGGGAACAACTTTTATTTCTTCGTCTTCTTCACTTTTGATTAGTTTCCCGAATTCCTCGTCCTTTTTGTATGTTGCTGTCTTTATACAAGGTGTTTCACAATTCACGTTACACATTTCTAGAGCTTGCAGTTTTACTTAGAAACTCGTGCCTGCAAACGTCACCCATCGACGTTACAGGCGCCAGCTCCGGTAAATGTATGTATATACAGGATGATCCGGGATTGTGTTACAAACTTCCTAGGATGATGGAAACAGACAAATGTATCGATTTGAGGTAAGGGCCCCTGAACCGGAAACAAATGTGTCGAAAGTTGTAAGTGAAAATCGTTATCCTACTTCTGACAGTGGAATACAAGTACTTGTACTATTGTTGCTAGGATTGTAGGGTAGGCAACTTTCAGAGACGGCAGTATAGACCAAAACAAGAAAAAATGTGCAGAAAACATGGACTCTAAACTGCATGCTCCTGGAGCTATAAGCGCTTGTTCAATAGTGGAGACTGGTTTCACGCTAGCGAAGATGAACAAGTGCTCATGGTTCATGATGTATGCATTTTACAGCCTATGTGTACTGCACATTGTTTTCTTCTTTCGTTCCACACCACCGCCCCCGCTCCACACCACCGCCTCTGAAAGTTTCCTGTCCTACATCTTAGCAACAACGATAACGGTACATACTGTCAGAGTAACAGAAAGGTTTTTCTGTTATAATTTTCCAGTACAAGGACATAATCTCAAATTTATACATTTATCCATCTGCATCATCTTAGAAAGTTAGTAACATCTTCGTGTAATCCCCCTGTATACATACACAGGCGCCGGTGCCTATAACTTTGACGCTCTGTAGCGTCGCTAGATGACGTTTTCAAAAGTAGATTCCTATGTAAAACTTGATCAGTTACGTCCCCTGTACAGCCCCGAGTAGTGTGAAGCACGACTTGTGAAACACCCTGTATATAGAATGAATAACATCAGGGAATGGACTAAAACGCTGTCTCACTCACTTCTCACGTATTTCCTTTCTTTTATGTCCTTCAACTCGTACAGCTGCTGTCTCGTTTCTGGTGGAGTTCTAAGTAATATTTCGCTCGCTGTAATTTTTTCCTGGTAGTATCTTAAATTCAAACTGTATATTCTGGTCAACATTGTCAAAAGATTTTTCTGTATATAAAGATGTTATCAATATGGGTTCTGTTCCCTCCAAATTGATTTTCCTCTAGATCAGCTTCTGTAAGGTGCTCCATTCCTCTGTAAATATTTTGTACCAGTATTTTCAGATAGGAGTTATCATAGTGGTGGTTTGGCAGTATTCGCACTGACCACGATTTGCCTTTGGTGCTAATACGTTTATCGTTTAGTGTGAGGATTTAGCGGTTATTTCAGCTGGCGTATACGTTCAGGAGTGAAGCAGCAAATCCCGGCAGAGTGAGTCGCCGCGAGTTCCGGTACAGCCCTCTGGTAGCGAAGCCCTGCGCTATAGACGACTGACTGTGTGAGGGACTAGTAGCGACACCTAGCAGCTATGTGGAGAATAGGAAAATAGTATTGCTAAAAGTTTTATGCACGCCTTTTAGCATTTAGAATGGAGATATGGCACGGAATTTAGTAGCAAAAGAAAACAGCCATAGTAGCAGTCTCTCTCTTGCAATGCAACGTCAATGATACAACAATAATAGACCAACTGAATCTGAAGAGGTAGTAATATAATTTCTTTTCTGACCTGCAAGATACTTTCATATAAAGCTGAGCCTGAGAGGTTGTCATGTAACTACCAACAGAAATATTATATGAAACATGTAGCCCTGTCAGTAAAGTCGTCAAGAAATTCGTTTTTTAAATGTTAAATGTCATCGGTGTAATTTAACATTCAGCTCACATAAGACCAGGAGAATTATCCTCCTTCATACAAAGAAAGAGTTTATCTCATTAGTGACCTGTGTCCTATCATAATCTCATTTTGACACTTGAATAATTTGAAAAAAAAAGGCGTGTGTTCGTTTTGAAAATACAATTAGTGACAATATACGTTTATAAAAGGCATTGAGTGTGAACTGTAACGAAACGATTTCTGATACAGAATTTATTTATTATCATATAATCAATCAGAATACTAAAAAGAAAAGGCAGACTGAGACACCTGAAAATATTTTTTTCTTTTACTATTCACTTGTGTCATGGTATTGATATAATATTTTGCATTTCTTCTGACATTGAAATAATTTATCCTGTTTCAGCACTGAGAATGTGCTAAGTAAATATGTATCAGTATTATAGGCAAACTTATTTTTCCAATTACTGATTGTTAACTACAAGAAAATGGAAACTGTTTTGGTATTTATCTTAGCAGCATTTAGCACAAAAACGAAAATAAAACGTATTTAGTTTTTTTAGTAAAGATTTTATTTCATTGTTGTAATCCTACAAATGTTCCTGATACTATGGAGTTTCTTTTGACAGTGAGATATATTATGTAGAAAGTACCTCGAAAATATATGTAGATCTGGTCTGGTGAAGAAAGTGTGCGTATTAAAATTTAAAATAAGTGTTTGCAGCAGCATAATCAGGTTTAGTTTGTAGTGTGGAAGTGAGCTCCACGTGGGATCCGAAGCACGGACCCCACGGGGGTGCCCGGCATGCGCCACATGCCAGGGCAGAGGTGGAGGCTAGTGTTCGGAAGTCTGAAAATTCCAGCGCCGGCCGGGGATAGAACCCCGGCTCGGCTGGGGCGAATAGCCCTAGCCGAGGCGCTGGAACGTTCCAGACCCCTCACCACCGGGGACCCCGGCCGTTTCCTGCGGTGAACTCGATCTGGTAGTCTTGTCACAGTACAACACTTCCTGTTGTCGGCTGTGTTTACATCGGACGCTGAGTGGCGGACTCTAGCCGGCGACATTAGATCGCTGTGAGGGGGAAGTGTTTACCTCCGACTGCTAGCTGTCCCCCTTACACAGCTGAAGTTTTATTGCGTGGCTGTAGGTGCTTTACAGTTATCAAAGACATTTGAAATCAGCTTTTGCGACTGTATGCAGTTGATACTTGTTAATCATTTGTTTCAACCTGTTCCCAAATGCCTCGAGAAAACCGAAGAAACTTCTTCACTAATCGAGGTGACTGTCATAGCAGAACGACCCGCAGACATTCTATAATTACAAGTCAACGCCTAGCTTACAACGGATAATTCTATTTGTTTCATCAGTTGTTCAGGTAATCATACTGTCATTCAGCACCTTGTGACAGGCGTCTGTTTTTTACAATGCACGAAATACCACAGCATATTAATCAGTTGCAAATAAATGCCTGTGTGTGCAGTTCAGGTCTGCGCCGTAGATTTTTTGTGAAAGCGTCGGGATAAAATCGTAACGTGTTTCATATTAATATGTAATTTAATTATCAATATCTGTAATACAGTGGTCACACGGTTACTCACAATTTAGGACTTTCAGTGGCTGGTGTACGATATAGCCTTTGAGTACGTTATCGCGTCGCGCTGTTTCTTCCTTTTTTTCCGACTCTGCGGGAGCTGTCGCCTTCTCTCAGCGCTGCACTTTTTAGGCCTCTGGGAGGGCTTTTCTCGCGTTTTCTGTAATTTAGAGCATATTTACAAGTCCTGTGAGACGAACTCTTCCTTTGTGTCATAGGTTTAAACTCAATACAGATTTCGCTTATATTCCGGCGAATATTTTTATTTTCTATTCCGGCGATCCCTAAGCTGTTCATCGCAATGACACCCAAATCAGTATCCTAGCTTACAGCTACACCAGTTTATAACTTTACACAAAGATGATTTGTAACAATGACGCGCATATGCCTACACTGGTACGATGACAACACAGGCAACAAGCGACAACCACGTACAGACGGCGTGGACTTAACCTTTGTTTGCGCACTGTCGGTCTCGTAGTTATTAGTGATTCAAATCTGACGCCATTTTGTCACACAAGAAACTTTGACCAAGGAGAAAGTAGACGTTTTCACGTCAGAATAATTTCCAGGAAGTTTTCGACTTTCGTAAAACTGAAACGAGTTTCGACGCTGTGGAATGCAACAAGAAGTAGCAGGTAACGATTTGTTTCAGGATTCCACCATTCATGCTGCAAACGATCTTCGTGCAGAAAGATAATGTTGCTGATAAATATTAAAAGGCGGGAGCAAGCAGACCGGGCGAGGCGAGTCCCCGCCTCTTGCTGAAAGCTTATGGAATTGCCTTACTCGATGCAGGGTACAAAAGGTATTTGTCGGAGGTTATAGCTTAACGGAACGCTAAATCATTAACTGTTAGTCTGGGAACCGAAGTCTCAGATACAAATAAGGAGTGACACTCCAAAGACATAAGGTCGTTTATAAGAAATTTAGTTCACAAAATGCATCCATTCGTGACAGTTTGTTCATTATTGAAAAATGAATGAAGCTGAATTTATGTATTTTCGAACATTTGTGTGTGCCTTCCGTTTCAAATACTAAAGCAAATAACATGTAAGAAAACTGGGAATAGAATAGTAAAAAAAAAATCAAAATTTTATTTCGATTTTTGCTGATTTCATCTAGAATAAAGTCGAGTTAAATAGAATTAATTATTCGAACTTTTTCATGGATCCTTTGAACTTGGAATTGTGCAAACTCGATTGTAACGGTCCCCTGACCTTCAAATTTTCTAGAGTCTGCAGTAATGTCTAAAAAGTAGAAACAAATCTTCTCGTGCTACTATCCACGTTGCAGTGGATGCTGATTTGGTTGTCCTTTTTAGTATATCAGTATGATTATAGAGTCCTAATCAACGTAAGCAACGCTGTTACGGTATAAACGTACGTTTATTTTCACCAAAGTTGCGTAAGAATGCGCTTCTGCCATGCATCCCCACTCCCTAAATCCGCCACCAGGCAAAAGACAGTGAATACTCTTTCCTTTGTTTTTCACCCTTCATCGATGACAAGTGATGATGACTTGGCAGCAGAGACCTGCATAGCTTTAGTGAGTGCTCTCTGGCTGGCCTCCAACAACTGAATGCGATGTTCATTTTCATTATCTAGTAACTCGTATGTTTGAGCGATGATGTTTCGAATTCTGTCGGCAATCTGCTCGACAGATTCGTCTCGTCGCATTCGCAAACTGTGAAGCTGCTCTCTGTAGAATCTTATCGCGTTTTTACGTTTAAATCTCTGAACAACAACCGTTCTAAACTCATTGTAATCTTCTGTTTTCTCGCAAGTACGCTCCGCGCTAAATAAATCTTGTGCTGCTCCTCGAATTCTTAATTTGACAACCACTAGCTTATCGGAATCTGACCACGATCCTAACAGGACGGCACCTTCAAGTTTACGAAGAAATACCTTGACATCATTTTTGGGTTCCCCACTAAACACTGGTACTAACGGCAATAATGAAAAATTCTTTACTGTAGTTGTACCTGTACTGCACGAACTATCATTTGACAAGTCTTTCGCAATGTTACACTCGCTTCTTTTGCTTTTAATTGCCGAATCTCTTCCTGCAGTTCATTAATAACAGGTTGTAAATCGACAACGTTACTCTGACTGGATTGCGACTTTTCGTGTAATTTAACGCCAGTGAGTCAATCAAATGTAAAATAAAAATCCATCACTGCCTTTGGTATTCTAGCCAAACTGGAATAGAGCAACCCGAATTCCAGCGTTGGGTGTCCTCGCGTAGTCGGAAAATGTTCGTGCTGCTGCTCTAAGTTTACATTGTATTGCATCTCTTCAGGACTGGGATTTTTCCACAATTATCCCACTTCTGACTCCACTTCTATAAGGGTGTTGTTGCCCCGGATAAAAATTAGACGAAATATTTGTAAGCTGTGGGTCCTCGAGGTACGACAAATACGCGAACACGAGAAGTAAGTTTAAACAGTTTTATTAACAAAGGCCGATTATAAAACACGCTCGCTACGCTCACCCATTATCACTGTGTCTGACATCCTAATTATGGTCGTATCGAAAGGCTCCACTGTGATCTAAGGAAAGAGACACATTGGCGCCCGAGCTGGCGCTAGTTAGTTGGGCGCGCTGCGGCCAGAGGCTGACTTCCTGCGTCGCACTGCAGCTGGACACTAGAGATGGGGCATCCGCTCTTGAACTAATTCATAGAGTTGAATCTTTCAAAGGAGTGAACAATCAGTGATTCAGAAAAAAAGAACGGTAGCTCCAAACGTTTCCCACGGCAGAGAGAGAGAGAGAGAGAGAGAGAGAGAGAGAGAGAGAGACGGAGCATATCAGCAGCGCCTCTGCTGGTCAGAGCACAGTGCACGCCACACAAC
Organism: Schistocerca serialis cubense; assembly: GCF_023864345.2. NCBI lineage: Eukaryota > Metazoa > Arthropoda > Insecta > Orthoptera > Acrididae > Schistocerca > Schistocerca serialis. Next base: position 822,383,258 of record NC_064640.1, read on the forward strand.
ACAGCCAGCGCCGGCCTCTGCCCTGCTTCTACCTTGGCTGCCTGCATTGTGCAGTGCCCCATTGGATTTTGTGTTTCACATATGCCGTGCCGTCTCTGTGCGTCGTCTGGTGCAGCTTAACTTCGCATCGCACACTGTCGGCGATCGTTTCAGTCGCACGTCCTGCCCTCTGGGCAGTTGATGCGAGCAACAGGACAGAGAGCCACCTAGCGGATAACATAGGAACTACTTGCAACAACCTGCTCGCAAGGGAACGGACGATTTGTCTCGGAGCGGGTGAGTTCACCACTCCCCCCACCCTCGGAACTCGCCCGCTCAACGCTCACCCCACCGTTCTCGACTCTAGCCAGAGCGTTGAGCAAAGCGACTCAGGTGTCACTCTGGTTTCTGCGGTCTCAGCTCACGCAGTAATATAGCTCGCGGCTCGACCTGCTCGACTCAGCGCCTCTGCATCGGAGTTCGTCCCTACTGGATATTGTTCTTCGTAGTAATACCGCTATGTATATTACATTATTATGTTATGTATACATCAATTGTTTTTATTTTATTTTTATTTGTTTAAACTGATTAGATTAGGTTCCTGATGACTCCTCTTACTATAGGATTTTTATTATGGACACTCGAATTTACGCTTTAATTACGAGCGAACCGATAAACGTATCACAAAATGTGATACACCAATATTTTCCTTATTTTATTCTGCGTAAGGCTATATGCAGCACTTTCGTTTTACAGTCAAATTTATATATATATTTTTTCTTATTCTGGTACGGATTTTGCGATTTTAGGCGTCTTCGGAAGGAAACGTTCACTTTAAAAATATATGGCTTGCGATGTATTTGTATGAGGTTAATGAAATTTTAATACATTATAGCCAAATATATTGTTAATGTAAATCTCAAGTTACAACATTTCCCGATTACCCAAAAAACCACGATAGTGCAAAATAAATCAATAATCAAAAACTTTGTCATATCGTGGAAATTTCAATAAACAATACAAAATTCTTACTCATTATCTGTGTTACTTCAAAATAGGATCAAATAAGATCAAAATACAGGTATAGTACTGGAATAAACCAAGTTTAAAGTGCAATGTGCCATCCATTTATTTTCTATTGTAAATGAGTGGTGAGTCATGAAAAAGAACTAATTCATTTCAGGGAGTGAACAGTTCTGATCCAATCTCTGAAAAGAACAGTTTTGCCCATCTCTACTGGACACACGTGTACTGACCGAGCAAACTGTCAGCTGGCGAGCGCGTGTTAAGTACCGCGCAGCAGCGTGCAACCCGTACATACTTCCAATGTCGTGTTTGCAAAGATGGACATTGGGAGTGAAGTGGCGCATCGTGCAGCCTATTGCGCACAATTTGAGTCATAACACGACGTCCTGAGGCTGCATGAAAAGCATTATTGAACACGATGGCGTTGCTGTCAGAGTATTGACCGTCTAGGCACGGTTGAACTACAGACAACTCTAGCCGTGTACCTCCTTCCTGGTGGAATGACTGGAACTGATCGGCTGTCGGACCCCATCCTTTTACTAGACGCTGCTCATGCGTGGCTGTTTACATCTTTGGGCGGGTTTAGTGACATCTCTGAACAATCAGAGAGACTGTGTCTCTGATACAATATCCGCAGTCAACGTCTATCTTCAGGAGTTCTGGTACATGAGGTGATGCAAAACTTTTTTTGATGTGTGTATGAACTTTAGCAGAAACGGGACCTACGGCGCCCCAAATCGTCACTGAACCCCTCCATGTTTCACTCTTAGGACGTAAAGTAGGCCAGAGGTTGGGAACAGTGTAAACGAGATTCATTCGACCCGAGCACTTTTTCCCTGTTACTTCATAGTTCAGCTATTATGATCTATGTGCCTAGCCGGTCGGAGTGTCCCATCGGTTCTAGGCGCTACAGTCTGGAACCGCGCGACCGCTACGGTTCTGGTACATGAGGTGATGCAAAACTTTTTTTGATGTTCTCTTCTTGTCTACTGTTCATCGTCCATGTTTCACATCCATATATGGCAATACTCCATACAAATACTTTCAGAAAAGGCTTACTGACACTTAAATCTACACTCGATGTTAACAAATTTCTCTTCGTCAGAAACGCTTTCCTTGCCATTTTATATCCTCTCTACTTCAAACATCGTCACTTACCTTGCTGCCCAAATAGCAAAACTCATCTACTACAGTGTCTCATTTCCAAATCTAATTCTCTCAGCGGCACTTGATTCATCTCGATTACATTCCATTATCCTCGTTTTGCTTTTGTTGATGTTCGTCTTATATCCTCCTTTCAAGACACTGTCCGTTCCGTTCATCTGCTCTTCGAAGTACTTGACTGTGTCTGACAGAATTACAGTGTCATCAGAAAACATGGAAGAGTTTCTTTGGCTTCCTCAGTGTCCAGATTGAATAACATTGGGGTCAGACTACAACCCTATCTCAATCACTGGTTCCCTTTAGGGCCTTCGACTCTTATAGCTGCCGACTGGCTTCTGTACTATTTGTTAATAGCCCTTCGCTCCTTAGGTTTAACCCATGCCACCATCAGAATTTAAGAAAGAGTGTTCCAGTTTCTCCATATGTACAAAATATTTTCAAATTCGCAACAGAAAATTGTCTTTGGAATTTTGTGAAAAGGTTTCACCACAAAGAAAACCGCCCTTTTCTAATGATTGCGACACCATAGCACGTATCACATCCGTGACACACTCTTTTTCAGGATAATACAAAACGAAATGCCTTTCTTTCAATATTCTTCGCAAACCCTATGTGGTACCATAACGATTCCATACCGCCTAGCAATACTAGGGTTGTTCGGTAAGTCTGGTGAATTTCTATGAAGGAATGGAACATTTTCGTTGCACCTTCATCGTTGGTAAGCTTGATTACTCCAAGGATCGTATAAATGCTTTCAACATTGTTCAATGCACAGTTCATCGTTGACAACCGTCTCAAATAGTCAGTGTGTCGACTGCGATTGAAAATGGAGAACACCGAGTTTCGTACTGTTGTTAAACATTTTCATTTGAAGGACTGAAGTGCTGCATAGATCAAAACATAATTGGATGTAATTCACACCGATGCTGCACTATCTGCGAATATCATTCACTTTTGTATTAATGAACCCATTGCCAAAACCTGTGGTATGGTAATGCAAGACGTCGAATAAAAATTCGTTTGACTACTGAGGCTGTAGGCATCTCAAATGAGCGAGTGCATAATATCCTGCACGAAGAATTGGCTACGAAAAATCAATGTGACAGATGGATAGGACGATTGCTCACAGTCGACCAAAAGCGTATCCGGCACAATATTTCAGCACAATGACTGGTTGTTTAAACTGTTTAATCGCAGTCCGCAAGATTTTTGTCATCGACTTGTCACTGTCGATGAAACCTGGATCCATTATTATACATCAAAGTCCAGACAACAAGTGAAACCACAGCGTACTACATATTATTAACCAGTCATCCTGCCCACCTCCAATTCCTTAAAGAACTGAACTCACACATATAAAACAGGTTCAGACGTCTGATTACTTTACAAATGAGTTAATGTGTCGTATATTTGCCTTTAGGCAATGGACAAACGCTAGTGAAATTGGGATTACTAAGTAATGGGATACAAGCAGTCCCGCTTTGACCAATGACGTCAGAAGTTACCACAGATGATGTATTGAACAGATTTAACAGCAAAGACCAATGTTGAGAAACAAAGGAGTGCGGGATGGAGAAAACATATCACGTACATCCATATTTCGAACATAATATTAAGTATATTGCTTCTTTGAATCGTAGTTTCCTATTCTTCACCGACCTATATAGGTCGACTGAAGTAGGGGCTACAAAGTTTTCGAATGTCGGCCTTTCCGCCTTCGATAGTATTAGTATCGGCTAAAAAATATCGTAATAATACTATTGCTAGTGAAGGCGGAAAAAAGCAACAACAGTAAAATTTGCATTCCGTAATGCAGAACTGCTTCTAGTCTTCCATGTTCACAGGAATAGATAAATCCATACCTACAAACGAATATCAAAAAGTAAAAACTCTCCAGAGTGAAAAAAACATTGTTCCAAAATATGTCAAACTCCCTAAGAATTAGGGTAGCTACCGAATGAATAGGAATGAACAAATGATTTTCATTAATACAAACGACAGAAATCATTCACAATATCTAGCCCTGTCTTTTAAAAACCTTTTATTTATTCCAGTTTACAATGATGACGCCTCGCCACAGAAGATAAACGATTGTTATCATTGGCTCGAAAATAAAGACATTAATACTAGCAAGTAAACTATGACGTCACTGATTAAAGCCGACGCACTATATCGGGTGCACTGGAGAAGGCGAAGACTATTTTGTCGTCTGAGAAGGTGATGACAACTGTCACTGTTCTTTTGGGACCCGCAAGGAATGATCCTCATAGATTACCTGGAAAAGGGGAAAGGTACGCTATTATGCTTCATTGTTGATCGTGTGAAACTTTCGTTGGCTGAAAAAAGACCAGGACTGACACGCAAAAAAGTGCTCTTTACCACGATAATGCATCATACCACACATCAGCGATAACAGTGGCGGAGGTGCATGAATTGATTCCTCATCAACCGCTTTCACCAGATTTAGCCTCAAGCGACTTTCTCCTGTTCCCCAACTTGAAACTTTGTGTTTCTGGGAAGAAATTTTCATCAAATGAAGATGTGATGGTTGCAGTCAACGGGTATTTTGCAGAGTTCGACAGAACCTATTTTTCCGATGGCACGAAAAAGCTGGAGGACCGCTGAATAAAGTGTATATACCTCAAAAGAGACTTCGTTGAGAAGTTAGGTGAGCTGTTTGTTTCGTCTACATTTTTTTTCGTGTTTTGTTACCAGAATTATCAAACCACCCTCGCACACCCTAAAAGGACAGACAAGCGTAGTACAAGCAGTCTCTTTAGGCTTGCCTAGAACGTTGAGCCAGTTGCTAGAGGAAACGAAGTGAACTAGAGGAGAGGGTGCTAGAGTTGAAGTTAAGGCGGTGATGATTATAATTCCGCCCGCGCGTTCTCCCCTCCGCGCACCGTGCTTGTAGGCGGTTTCTGGAAACACGTCAAGCGAGCGGTCCAGGCACAAAGATTCGGAGGGGGGTAATATTTACGGAAAAATTAAAACCAGCAGCCGTAGTATTTACAAGAATCGGCACGCCGCTGTGCGAGAGGCAGGGACCTCAGTAAACATTCGGCCCGGCTGCAAACAGAGAAATCTATTTGAGAGCTGTTTGTTAACAACAGAGAAAGCAGAGACTCTTATTTAAGCCCAGGGGTTAGCGGCACAAGCTAGTCTGTGGAACCGTCACGGCACGCGAGAAAATTCCGCTACAGCCATCTGGCCGTACGCCTTTGCTTTACGCTCGAAGCTATGAAGTCCTAGGACACAGGTTTTCGGCGCAGTCGTGTAATACTCTTCCGCATTTCGCCCTCATTCCTCTCTTTCACTGAGGGATGATATGCTTAAAACTTCTGAAACATATTTTCAGTGAAGAAAATGAAGTCTGTGCCACACATGGACTTACATGGGGAGGGGTCTGCCATGTGGGTCGCCAATTTTGATCAAGTTTTGAAGGACGTTGTTCTGTATTGAAAAACAGAGAAACAGGTGTTTCGTCCTTTTTGCTAGACGCTCTCAAGTTTCTGAAACAAAATCTAGGTCATAGTTAACGGCGGAAAAATCGTATTTTCCACGCTTTATATATAAAGACCGACTAAAAACTATCATTTTTTTTATTAGTATGATATGGGGTCCAAAGTTAATAACGTCGGAGTTATTAGCATTATTGCGTTGTAACTTGTGCATCCGTCATTGTAGATATCTAGCAGAGCGAAATCATCGGTCGAGACATTAAACTATTAGACTGCTGGACCATGTTCACTTCTTGGTCGTGGTTTTTTTTAGTACGATATTTTTTCGGTGAATCTGATAATATTCTCATAATTGGAAGTACCTTTATTTCCTCTTTTTAAGTAAAACATCGGCAGGTGTAATTAATAATCGAGCGCACATAATGTGACAGCTGATTTACCGGGTGATCAAAAAGTCAGTATAGATTAGAAAACTGAATAAATCACGGAATAATGTAGATAGAGAGGTACAAATTGACACACATGCTTGGAATGACATGGGGTTTTATACTGACGTTTTGATCACCCAGTACTTCGGGATACATGACGCGCTACGAGACGATAATGCTCAACAGACATGCATCTTGAAGTTGACACCACCGGAATGTACCTTTCTTTGTCAACCGTGTGACAGCAACGTTTTCGGACAAGTAAAGAATTTAGGAGCACGACTTGAAAATCTTGCGACATCACATCACAGTAGAGCAGAGAATTATAGGATAGGACGTATGCTATCAAAATTCATGCCTCCGTCTATAACTAGTTGTCCGCGCCTATCTTTCTGGATATGTTTATAGACGCTTTGCACGCATCTAAATCGATATCTGACACGTCTCTGTTTAGCAACGTGACTCGGATAAGTATTCCAAGAACAGTGTACCGGAAAATATGTCAATGTGGCGAGATCCTGTGCGTGTTTTGCGCATGGTGCCATAGGTATGTATGTTTTGCCCGTCCTTGCGCTAATTTTCATCTCATTCATTGCAAAAAGGCCCTCGAATAGATGATCATCTACGATTAACAATAATATTCTTTAGATTTATTTTTACAGTCTGTATCACATTGAAAATAGGTGTCAGTACATTACATATACTTATTTAATAATTAATCACATCTCCCGATGTTTTACTTCAGGAAGGGGAAAGAAAAGTATTCCAGTTATCAGATTATTATCAGATACAGCTAAAAAAGCTACAGCCAAGAATCGAACACCGTCCAGCAATCTAATACCAAATCGCCGAATCAGAGGTGCCCAACCTACAGCATGCGAACACAAAAACGTTAATAACTCGAACATTATTAACTTTGTATCCCATATTATACTGATAAAAAATGTATGCGCTTAGAAGATGTTTCGTTGTAAAGGACTGAAAATACGATTTTCCGTCATCAACTTTGACATCGATTTTCTTAAAAAAATAGTGTGTAACAAAAAGCCGAAACACGTTTCCCTCTACTTTCATTACAGAACGTCCTTACAGAAAGTTGATCAAAACAGGCGACCCACTTATCGGCCTCTCCCCTTGCTAGTTACCGGTACCGAATAATTACAGATAAAAATTGTTTTCCAAGTTGTTCGTAGTTAGTTGTGGATACTTTTGACAGTCATTCACTCATGTCCTAAAATTCCTATTATTTTTCGTTGTCGAATTTACATTGCACTCTTGGACACTACTTGAATTACTAGGAGCAAAAATCGGGCTATTATCTAGGGATAACCCGGTCAAGGACGCAACTATAAACAGACGTGTCGTGTTTACGTAACAGCCGTTACTGGAATAACCCTCGGATCGATCTGCTGTTGTGGCGCTCGAATGGGAAGAAATCTAAACACTCAGTCCAAGGAAAGCCGTAAATTGCGTTGACAGCTAGCGTCCTCAGTCAAAAATGATTCAAATGGCTCTGAACACTATGGGACTTAACATCTGAGGTCATCAGTCCCCTAGAACTTAGAACTACTTAAACCTAACTAACCTAAGGACATCACACACATCCATGCCCGAGGCAGGATTCGAACCTGCGACCGTAGCGGTCGCGCGGCTCCCGACTGTAGCGCCTAGAACCGCTCGGCCACTCCGGCCGGCCGTCCTCAGTCGTTACGTACCACGTATGCTCCATACAAGGCTTTATTTCTTTCCATCTCAGGGAATCAAACTCGCTTTGCCTTATTGTAGCATACATTTTACAACATGTGCTAATCAGTGCTTCCCTTGTTCCGGTATCTGTATGATCCCAGTAGGTGGTCTCATTATCTTAAAGAAAGCTGTTTATCACAGTGTCAGCGTGCCTCCGAGAAATGCAGGAATTCATTGTTTGTTTCTAGTAACTTTGAACTAGAACGCGTTTACGACAAGTTGCAATATGCTGATAGAACCTATACTTTCGAATAAGTGATCGTTTATTTCCTCGCAAGGAATCAGCGATGTAATTTTATCGATGTAGCTCTCCAACAACGAGCTGTACTTCGACATTCCAGAGGCATTGTTTGCACAATTTTTGGGTCTTCTAAATATGTACAGTACTGAGAAACATAAACTTTGAACGTGTTCTAAAATTATGGAAAATCAAACCAGTCATATAAATCTTATTTCGTCTTCAAACAAGGCATATAAACTTTCATTCATAAAATTTAAGACGAGGGCCGAAGAGTATGATGAGAATTCGGCAGTGAATAGCATAGAGGTGTATCCATGGGCGTGATTAAGGATAAATATAGCGATTTACAGAATCCACGCACTCGGTGTAGTTCCTTAAGATAAGAGGTGTAAGAAAGTGGGAAAAGGATATAAGAGGCAATAAGTATAATGAGACGAAACAAGGTAGATTTACGTACCTGTGACACATTGCTGATTACATGCGATGTCCCAAGCGAAAAAATTACGTCTGTTAGATGGGTATGCAAGAGTTTTGAGGAGTCAAACTGGACCATAATTACTACCTGGAAATTCATAATTCATACTTTCTACTTTTCTTACAGTTCAGAACATTAGAGTCTGTATATTGAGCAATCTGTAACAGAAACCAAGGAGAATGAGGAAATAGTGTAAGAAATCAGGGAGAAAACTTGAAGGTCTGATGATGTTACAATTCTGGCAGGCGGCAAAGGACTTGGAACAGCAGCGTAAAAGAGGTTTTAAGCTGAAAATCAACAAAAGTAAAAGGAGGTCTATGGACGACGATAGTTTCCATTAGAGAAAACCTGCCGTAATGGCGTCAAAGGCGCATTGGCGGTATGTACACTCACATCATTGTACGTGAAATAACCATACGTCATTTCCCCAAGTTGTTAGTTCCCTGACAAAAATTCGTGTTGCACTACACACTCCATGCCGAGGATTTTCAGGACTCCAAGATTGATTGGTCTGCGAATTCATATACCAGATACACGCAGGCATGCTTCAAGTACCTAATAGCCGGTATGTCCACCTTTGGCACGGATAAAAGCGGCGACGCATCGCGGCATGGAAGCAGTGAGGCCTTCGTAGGCCGCTGGAGACGCCCAAGTCATCAAATTCCAGGGAAGGACGCGGTGAGCTCTGACCCCACGTTCAACCACATGCCAGATGTTTTCGATTGGGTTCAGATCTGGTTGGGGGTCAACACATCAAATGGAACTCGACACTGTTTTCTTCGAACTACTCCGCCATATTTCTGGCCTGTGACGTTGAAAAATGCCACTGCTGTCTGGAAACATGACCACCATGAAGGGCTGTACGATGCTTCTTGGCCGTCATGCTGCCCTGCACGAGCTCTACTGGATCCGTGGATGCCCACGTGAATGTTCCCCAGAGCATAATGGAGCTTGTCTGCGTACCACAGTATGGGTGTCAAAGAGCTGTCCCCCTGGATGAGGAAGGATTCTTGCACTTCCATTGGCACGAAGAAAACGCTATCGGGACTAATCAGACCGTGCAACGCTATGCCAATGCGTCCAGTGCCGATGGTCACGTGGGCATTTCAGTCGAAGTTGCCTATGTCATGGTGTTAACACTGGCCAATGCACGGGTCGTCAGCTGCAGAGGCCCATAGTTCGGCGTACTCTTTGTTCAGAAACACTTGTACTCCGACCAACATTAAAGTTTTCATGTTCCTTTACAGAGGAAAATCCAAGAAAATAGCTCCTGCTTAATCCTCGTACCACTGAAAAGATGGATGAAGTAGTTATTAGCGTCAGCGGTGTTGAGAAACAGCTGAAATCGTTAAAATTGAACAAAGCTGCATGGCCCGATGGAATGACTGTCAAATTCTATACTGAATTTGCGGTGGAGTTAGAAGAAGGAGCTAATTGCAATCTATCGTAGATCCCTCGAACAAAAAACCGTGCCCCGTTGTTGGAAAAAGGCTCAGGTCACACACCTCTACGAGAAGGGTAGTAGAAGTGATCCACAATGACGAATCTAGTCACATGACTGAGACGATATTCCATAAGCGCGCAATCTCACTGCAAGCCGCTTGTGAGGTACGGCGTCAAAAGCCTTCTGGAAATTTAGACATACGGAATTAGACGAAAGCCCTTGCAGTAGTGCTCAGCACTTGTTGTGGTTGAACAGCTAGTTGTGTTTCACCGTGTTGACTGTGTGCCAATAGACCGTTTTCTTGGAAAAACAAAATACGTACCAAAATCGTGATGCCTCTCAATGCAAACCAGCATGGATTTCGAAAACATCGATCATGTGAAATCCAACTCTCACATAACATGCTGAAAGCTTTGGATCAATGCAATCAGGTAGACGCAGCATTTCTTGATTTCCGAAAAGCATTTGACTCAGTACCACACCTACGCTTATTGTCAAAAGTTTGATCGTATTGGGGGTGGGGGGTGGGGGGGGGGGGGGGGGGAGATCGAGTGAAATTTGTGACTGGGCTTAAGAATTTTTGGTAGTGAGGACACAATATGTTATCTTGGATGTCATAGTCAGACGTTGAATTAAGTTAGGGTGTGCCCTAGAGAAATGTGTTGGGACCCTTGGTGTTCATTTTGTACGTTAATGACGTTGCAGACAATATCAATAGTAAAATCAGGCTTTTTGTACATGATGCAGTTATCTATGATGAAGTACTATCTGAGAGCAAGTGCATAAATATTCAGATGTTGATAAGATTTCAAAGTGGTGCAAAGATTATCAACTTGCTTTAAATCTTCAGAAATGCAAAACTGCGCTCTCCACAAAACGAAAAAAGCGTAGTAACCTGTGACTATAACAACAGTGAGACACTGATGGAATCTGCCAATTCATACAAATGCCTGGGTGTAACACTTTGGGGCGATATGAAATGGAACGATGACAGAGACCCAGTCGTGGGCAGGCAGGTATCATACTGGGGAAGTGCAGTCTGTCTACAAAGGAGATTGCTTATAAATTACTAGTACGACCTATTCTAGAATATTGCTTAAGTGTGTGGGACCTGTAACAGATGATACTGAACATACACAGAGAAGGACAACACGAATTGACACAGGTTTCTTCGGTTCGTGGGAAAGCGTCATAGAGGTGTTGAAGAAATTGAACTGGCTGACTCTTCCAGGTAGACATAAACTTGAAAGTTACCTGAATGAATAAAAATATAGCAACTGACGTACTGTTTCTGATTGTAAGCTCTGAGCTGTAATAATAAATCAACTATCGCAATGAGAAGGCAAAGCTGCATTGTAATAACAATTAATTGTCCTAATGAAAAGGGGAGCTTTCATATTGTAAACGATAGTAATCTGACCGCAAGAATTTTGAACAGTGTAAACTGTCTGAATAATTAACTTTGACATGAAACCTAGAGTAATTGGTTTTGCAAAATGAATCACAAAAACTGTTTCTGAATAACATAAGTTGGCCCTGATTGAGTAAATAAAAAAAACATAATTTTTCTCCTTACCTCTATTCTGCGCAAATCTGGATAACGTATTGCAATACTGCTCTGTCTTGCGCGCCACTGTGCTAAAGCTGCAGATTACTGTATCCACACAGAGACATCGAAAGGTACAATGAGTTCTCCGTTAACTGAAGATAGAACTGTTTATCGAATACTCCTGGTTGTATGATTCATTAAAAAGAATTGTAAGACAAAGGTTGGTAAGAAAATGAAATATGCGCATAAATGACCACACTGCTGTTTTTTGTATACTGTGAAAAGGTGCTAAGGACATATTTTAAATTTAATGTACTTCTTAACATACAAAGAATACTCTTTCCTATCCCGGAAATCTAGCAACTTTCATTTCAATAACCAACTTCGTTCGATGACGCAGTTATAGTAAAAGGAAAAGTAACGTCATTATTATCTCTGCCTTGGACATTCCATTACACTTGCTGCTTCACGTATTGATTGTACAAATTGAAACATATTATTGCCACTGCTTCCTCATTGTAACACAACAATGTCGGCATCCTTACTCAAACACTGCTGAACTGTGACTGCCTGTCTCTACCAGAGCTTAACGCTGTCTGCTCCACTGCGCCCTCCCGCAGCTCAGACTTCTGCGATACAGATACCAAAATTATACGTGACACCTATCAAACTATCCCGAGAAATCCTATTTACAGCGTTTCAAGAACTGGTTTCAAGTGATGACTCCAGGAATATATTACGACCGCCTGCGTGCCCCTCCCACAGAGATGGTGAAGACAAGATTAGAGTACCTAAAGCACGCACAGATGCATTTAAACAGTCACTATGCAAGTGCTCCTTCCGCAGATAGAGTGGGAAGTATCCCTAATAACTAGTACGGTGGGACGTATCCTCTGCCATGCACCTCAGGGTGTTTGCTGAGTATAGATGTACTTGTGCTCGTACCTTCGTCATTACAACCATGTTCGATAATTGCATCCGTCTTGAAATGTAAAAATATAAATTTTATCGAATGTACAAGTGTTTCATTTTCGATGTTCCACCCGCAAAGGCAGCAGGTAGTGTCTTTTGAGGCGGCCTAATAGCACTTTTGCCTTGTAAAAATATGCTCTCTAGCAGTGTTTGCTTACGTCCACTACATACAGCGTACTGATGCTATTTGCTTGTGCTCCTGTGTTGCAGTTCGCGAAGAGAACGAGGAGTACTTGAGCGCCATAGGCAGAGACGACTCAGGGCTGTCCAGCACGGGCCAAAACGCCACGTCTGGCCCCCAGCCGTTGCTGTTGGACAACCCGTGAGGTGAGTCACAGCAGTTGATACCGATATCTTTATTTATTCGTTCGCCATTTAGAAAGGCATTCATGACGCACTGTACTAACTAAAATATTCTGTGAAATCTGTACTGAGATACAATATTCTTTATATATAATACTGCACAAAATCACAAATATTCTTGAGACAGGGGAGTCTATGTATGTCCTTCAGGAGACCATCGCAGCCATACCTTTCACACAAAACTCACACTCAGGACTGTCGCACAGGCCCAATTTGTTTTTCAGTTGCTTATACGTTACCAGCACACGTCGTGACACGGTCAAAGTTGACCACAATTTCCTTTCCTCAGGAGGTTGACTTCACCACCAAGTATTTGTTCGTATGTCCACTTACAGCCCATAGAGTCGAAGCATTGCAGTTCTTCGTCGATCTTCCAAAGGTGAGGGAGTTTGTTTGTGGATGCTAGGTCGGTGTATAAGGAGGTGTGGGTTGTGGCTGAATGTGATCACGTAATTTCATGAGGTCTATGTTTCTAGAACGGGGAGCCAGGCCAGAGGGGGTGGTCCTGAGCGTTCCTGAGTCTATCATACATTTGCACATCTCGACCACATTTGCGAACATTGAAACTATCTTGCCTTAAGAACTCAGGTTAAGGAAATTGGATCAGTGGTTCCACTGACTGCTGGTGTTTAGTCTGAGTTCGTCATAACCTTCTACAAGAGCGCCCTCTCGTCTGTGGCTGAAACACAAGCTTTCTTCTTCTTCTTTGGTCGGATTTTGAAATGTTGTTTCTCTCTTCCTTGTGACATTAGTCTCTTCCCTTTGTTCCACTCAGTCATCCCATCTCTCATGTCCCTGTTCTTCACTCCTCTTCCTATGTCCACTCTGTTTGCTTACTGAGTACCTAACAAGCTATGAAATGGTTTTTTTACCCTTGTTTAATGGTAAGCTAATTCAAATTCAAAAATCTCAAATACAAAAATTCAGAACGACTGAAAAAGATCCTGTTGGTTTGTGGTTAGTAACGAACAAAAAGAATGCTATTTTTAACTTCCACGAAGAGGATAAACAGAGAATAAATGAAAAAAAAAACCTTATTCAACTTTGATGACTTCTACGACAATTTGCTCGCTTACGAAAGTTCGCCTCTGATAACTTCAATGAATTTATTGCATTACTTCTATTTTTTATGTAGAATGACGTAACTACAGTTGAATAAAACATAGATTTCAAAATATGTTATTCGGGTTGGTTGGAAATTGGACTCCAGGGGCATCATTCAATGTGAGAAATCTCTCAAAACCTCCATCAAGTTGGCTGATGGAACCGACTATTACTGAAACCAAAGCATCCCTCGTCCCATTATGGTGCAATCACACCAACTGGGTGGTAGAACTCGCAGCTCTGTATTGCGTCCGATAAAGTTTGAAAAGATTCCAAACCCTGGAGAGGACGTCTTTTCGATTTCACAATTTTTCCTCTCTTCTGCAGCAGAAATGTCTATTTAGCCCCCAAGATTAAGCATAAATGTACACACCTGCAATATAGCAAGGGTGTGTTCCGCCCAGAGCACAGTAGTAGGTCCGCTATGTGAAGATGAATGTATTATCCAGCAAGCCATCATGGGTCTTCTTCGTTCACAGGAAAACGGGAGGATACTATAGTGATTTCGTTGTGCAGGAAAAAAAAGTGGTTCAAATGGCTCATAGCTCTATGGGACTTGAGCTCAAATGTTATCAGTCCCCCTAAACTTGGAACTACTTAAACCTAACTAACCTACGGACATCACACACATCCATACCCGAGGTAGGATTCAAACCTGCGACCGTAGCAGCCACGTGGTTCCGGACTGAAGCGCCTAGAACCTCTCTGCCACCGCGGCTGGCTCGTTGCGCAGCAGGGAGTGAAGGCATCCTCACGAGGATGTGGGTTTGGCGACAGGCACTTACACTGCTGCCATGATCACGTCGTTCTGGGAATTGGTCTTGGAATCGCGGCACCAGTTAATCAGCAGTTCGTTAAGAGCTGTATCAGGAAGTGACAGGCAAGGACTGAGGACATGTTTCACTTAAGAATAGCGCTGAGATCGCCACTGTTCGGATGTAGACGAAGAACTCTGCATAACTTGCTAAATACCACCTTCCCAGATTTTGGGAAACTCATTCACTAGTAGCAAATACAATGTCACACACACACACACACACACACACACACACACACACACACACATACGAAACCTTATGGATTGAGAGGATATGTGGTTGTATTTCTGTGGTGACAATATGGAGTCAAATTTATAAAAAATTTGCCATTATGAGCTCTCTTATCAGTATGCCTTCCTCTGTCCTCGATGCACGATCTGACTCCACTAGAAAAGGTGTCACCATCGTGTTTTATCATCCCCTGATGCAAGCTGGGTAGCAATTATTGTAGTTGGTACTCGATATTCTGTGTACTGGCACTGGGACGATCTTGACGTCCGACTCACGAGGTGATCATTCAAAAAGGTCTGTCACCTCTGCTGTGGTTAGTATTTTTGTTAACCATTTGTAACTTTCGGTGAAGCGTCGTGAATGGCGAATTTCGAGTAAACCCTACACACTTCTCATTTTGCCAAAACGCGGCGGAGTTTGCCCAGTGTCACCTCACTAAATGTAGAGGCAGTTGCGACAGGATTGCCAAACAATTAAGTGGGGAACTCAGGAAAATATGGTCAGTAGCCCATGGAAAAGCACATCCACGGTACAAAAAGAAATGAGTAGTGACTTCAGGGACGTTGTTTCAAAATCCATGGCATTTTTCCTTTCACCAGTTATCGATACACCCTTAAAAATTACGTTATTTCATCGAAAAAGTCTGTAGTCAGTTGGATAACAGGGTAGGCAATGAAGTTTTGCATAACAACCATACAGTAAAATACTTTCCCCATTACATGCTATCATTTGCCGATATCTCAAAAATATATGAGAAATCTTGTGTATATTTCACTGTGTCCGCCTCGCGAGAGATCGTAAATGCGCGCGATCGTCAGATCAATTTTGTCGAGACCTCAAACCAAGTATAAAGAAAAATTCAATATGTCAGCCAAATTTCATAAACAGTAACATCTTGTGTAATATCCACCAGACGCTAAATCATACCGACCCCAATTTTTCACTGCATGCTTTTTCGAATTTCGCGTGGTGTCTTCCTTGCAAGCAAATATTACAATAACTCTGGCCATTAATAAAATGATTGGCATGTCATCGTGAAGCTGACATATAAAGCTATAAAACGAACAAAATTTTTGTACCGAATTGTTTCTGTAAAATCGTTTGAGAGAAATCTCAGGACGTGCGCCTCAATGCTGTAATCGAAGACCGGCGGACACGGTCGGCCTCCTCTTCTGAACAAACGAACGAACAAACTCGCCCAGAGCTTTGGACGAAAACTGGTCAGTGCGCACCGGCAACCGCATCCTGTGAGACTCGGACCTGAGCGACAGGCGTCGTGTCGTAGACTATCGTCTGCGTATGGATGCTTAGAAAATGCAAACTCTGAGATGTGTGTTCTCAGATGAGACAACCTTCCATGAATCAGGAATGATGTGGAACACTTTGTGCAGCAATTCTCAGAAATGTCAGTGCGTGATTATATTCAAATATTTATTTATAATAGTAAATATTCGAATAGAGTAAACACCAAATAAAGCATTAATATTTTCATAATTTAAATAAAAGTAAAAATGTCATTTTCGGCGGTACAGCACCCCTTAAATGTGCCATGAGGCTCATTGCAATAATAGGAATTTCTTGTGGCAAAACATATTGAGAAAGCAATACAGGGTTGCCACGACTTCTGGAAAAAATCTCGTTTTTGTCTGAGTAGCATGAAATTGTTCGTTCAGTGAGATGCCATGCTTCGTTGCCGTGTACGTCCGGCGCATCCCTGCCTCTGCCCTTCCCGCAGCTTGCAGTCACTGCTAGCGCAGCAGCGGCCGATGAGAGGAGTCGTCTGTCTGGATGTGATTCTCAGAGCTTGTTGACAGCAGTCGTGTGTGCATGAGTTATGTCTACACTTTCGTTTTCTGACAAAGGCTGTGGCCAAAAATTTAGTTATAGATTGTGATCGTCTTTTCTATGTGCCTGAGCGATCATCCTTATGGTGAGTTGCTGACTACTTTCAGAGTATTTGCTCAAGTTATCTGTTGCGTGGGTGATCACCGCGGTCTCATTTCATCGACGTGGTGTCTGTGACACGTGAATGGACTTCCGTGACGGGCCAAAACTGCAGGCCATCTCTAATGGATCGGGCCTGCCAATCCAAAGCCAATAGTTTCCCACTAATGTGCGGGCTCTGTCCTCTGACTTGGTCTGTGTGTGTGGCGTACTACCATGGACCTAGGACTGTGGTGCACCTCCTCGGCCACAGGCGATGTATTTCGGGAATCGTGACTGTCTCAACGCAGGTACATTGTACAGTGCGGCGTTTGATACAAATTTTATTTATTCTAGTATATTTTGGCACTTCGAAAGTACACTACTGGCCATTAAAATTGCTAAACCAAGAAGAAATGCAGATGATAAACGGGTATTCATTGGACAAATATATTATACTAGAACTGACATGTCATTACATTTTCACGCAATTTGGCTGCATAGATCTTGAGAAATCAGTACCCAGAACAACCACCTCTGGCCGTAATAACGGCCTTGATACGCCTGGGCATTGAGTCAAACAGAGCTTGGATGGCGTGTGCAGGTACAGCTGCCCATGCAGCTTCAACACGATACCACAGTTCATCAAGAGTAGTGACTGGCGTATTGTGACGGGCCAGTTGCTCGGCCACCATTGACCAGACGTTTTCAGTTGGTGAGAGATCTGGAGAATTTGCTAGCCAGGGCAGCAGTCCAACATTTTCTGTATCCAGAAAGGCCTGTAACATGCGGTCGTGCATTATCCTGCTGAAATGTAGGTTCGCAAGGATCGAATGAAGGGTAGAGACACGGGTCGTAACATATCTGAAATGTAACGTCTACTGTTCAAAGTGCCGTCAATGCGAACAAGAGGTGACCGAGATGTGTAACCAATGGCACCCCATACTATCACGCCGGGTGATACACCAGTATGGCGATGACGAATACACGCTTTCGTGATGCTGTAAACAGAACCTGCATTCATCCAAAAAAAATGACGTTTTGCTATTCGTGCACCCAGGTTGGTCGGTGAGTACACCATCGCAGGCGCTACTGCCTGTGGTGCAGCGTCAAGGGTAACCGCAGCCATGGTCTCCGAGCTGATAGTGCATGCTGCTGCAAACGTCGTCGAACTGTTCGTCAAGATGGTTGTTGTCTTGCAAACGTCCCCATCTGTTGAGTCAGGGATCGAGACGTGGCTGCACGATCCGTTACAGCCATGCGGATAAGATCCCTGTCATCTCGACTGCTAGTGATATGAGGCCGTTGGGATGTAGCACGGCGTTCCGTATTATCCTCCTGAACCCACCGTTCCATATTCTGCTAACAGTCATTGGATCTCGACCAACGCGAGCAGCAATGTCGCGATACTATAAACCGCAACCGCCATCGCTATAAGCTATAATCCGGCCTTTATCAAAGTCGGAAACGTGATGGTACGCATTTCTCCTCGTTACACGAGGGATCACAACAACGTTTCACCAGGCAACGCCGGTCAACTGGTGTTCGTGTATGAGAAATCGGTTGGAAACTTCCCCCATGTCAGCACGTTGTAGGTGTCGCCACCGGCGCCAACCTTTGAAAAGCTAATCATATGCATATCACAGCATCTTCTTCTTGTCGGTCAAATTTCGCATCTGTAGCACGTCATCTTCGTGGTGTAGCAGTTTTAATGGCCAGTAGTGTAGTTTATATATTTGAAAGTATGGACGATAAGAAAAAAAAATTGTGACAATCGCTGGCAGTTTGTAAACTATGAAAGAAAAAATCACATAGACATAACGCAGTGGGTAATAACAGACAATTACGAACATAGTAGAAGCAACATTTTATTTGCTGTCACCTACAGTGTTGGTTGACACATCTCTTCCCCACCTTGTACATTTCTTTCAAGAGGCCTACTTTTTTCTGAGGTTATTTTAAATACCTTCACTGCTTTCAGGAATGTGTCTCGCAGCTCCAAGAAAATGCATATTTTTGTCACCAAATGTGTTTCGCTTTATGAAAATAAAATCAGTGATGTTAATGAAATATATCTACCATTGGGTTTCCTTTCTCCTTCTAAAAGCAGTTCATTACACTACATTTTGATGTTAGTACTTAAGATTTTTGTTCACACGTTCAGAAATACAGAGGTCATTACAGTTTTTTTTTTTTTTTACAACTTAGGTCTGCACTTAGACTTGATACCTCAAAATTTGTCAGGGAAAAATGCAAAAACTTGTCTGGAAAAAAGGGAATTTCACTTGGGGGAAAGTTGTGGCAACCTTGTAATTAGTTTCAATTTTCAGTCTCATTGCAGCATTGTTATTAAGATAAGGTATAAGAATGTAATGGGTTTGAATCATTGCATGTCAGTCATCCATGAACTGCAAAAAATCTTACGCGCCATTCACACACATTTTCGAAAGGGAAAAAAGGTACATAGCATAACACACAAAAAAACGAAAGAATGGACTCGCTCAGTGAGGATGTTGTACAAACTTAATTATGTATGTAGACAGTTCATACGTTCCGGGAATAGAGAATCTCGATTATTTTCACATGTTGTCGACATTGGTCCTGGCAAGATACCGATCCCAGGGATTAAGAGATTTTCGAGAATGTTTTCATTTTAATAGTATAAATGTGACAGTCATGCAGGAAGCAGGTGACCAGTATTATTATTTTTATTTTAATAATGAACAGCCTCAGTTGCACCGCTTACCTAGACTTTACGCAGGTTTCAGACGGGATAACCCAACCTTCTGCAGAATAACAGTGTCTACTGTTTGTCCATAGTGGAGTTCCAGTACAGCACTCGTGGCTGCCGCATCGCGTGGGGCCGAGGCAGTGCCAGGTACCTTAAGTTTTACAGTCTGACGATAATTTATGAATTTGTAGTTTTAACTTGACGATGCCCACTATGGACAAACAGTAGATAATGTTATTCTGAAGAAGGATGGGTTATCCCGACTGAAACATAGGTAAATTCTAGATAAACGGTGCAACTGAGGCTGTTCATTATTAAAATTAATATTTATACAGTTGTTGACAGGGCCGCGAAATGTTGAAGATATTTAATTATTATTACTAAAGTAATTAGTAGTTCTGAACTGAGGCTGACTGCGTATTTTTGCTTCACGTGCAACTTCGAACCTCTTATGCACATGCAGTAATCGCATCTGGATATCTGGTGACGGCTAAATTCCCAAACGCAATACAGCCATTCCTTGCGCAATATTTGACGTTTAGTATTGCGACCCAGCCAACATGAACGCATAACTACTGACGTTGTAATTTCAAGTTCGATGTTCGATAACAATTTTCGTTTGATGTAATTACAAATTATCAGTTTTCGGACTTTCCCTTTACGTGTACCATAAAACCTTGCTTCTTGCCAGTTATGATAAGTGTAGGTCAACAGAAAATGCCCTCTAGGTCTGTATGTTTTACACCGTCAAGGGAACGCAACCTCAGTATGTGACAAAAATTTCAACTTGATACATCTCCCCGTTCCTGAAGCAAAGGATCTGCAACAGACAGACGAAAAACAAGCGTTCCGTTCTTTTTCCGATTGAGGAGCGGAATCGAAGAAAGAGAAAAAGCATTATTAGGTTGAGAGCATATGGTAGCTCCAGTTACAAAAGATTAAGTGGTGTATTTAGACAAAAATATGGCACACTACCCTTAAAAATACAGAAAAGAAAGGCACCGAGATTCGAACTCGCGACTTCTACTATTCCTGCACGCTCATTATCGCTAGACTACTAAGCCCGACATTTGCTTTTTTATGCTTATTTGGGGTGGGGGGGAGGTAGGAGGATTTATTTTAATTGGTGTTGCTAGTTACAGGGCAGTAAAACGCCCAAATCGCATCAGAAACTCAGTATATTGCTTTATTTGTACCACATATTCGAGCACAATTTCCATCTGTACTTGTGTAAACTTTTAACGCGCTAATCGCCATAGCTACGCTTACGTCTTTGGTCACGAGATATTTTTGTACGCCTACTGTCAAACTCTGTGTTACCTTTTGCGTCGGTAATCACCACGTGCTGATTATCCAAGTAGCAGCCGACAGTTAATAAATGTTTTACTTCTTATCAGCGCACCGTGTATGCACACATTCGACTTTGTACAGTTCTCAGAGATTATCAGCATTAACTTCCAAGCCATCCACAAGGAATCAAGAGTGGCATTAGAACCGCCCTGAAGTCTAGGCTGGTCTTCACGGTGGCACGAAATCTTGGTGCAAGCAGAAAATTTATAATTCTGAACTCAGGCGTAACGAGGTATCTCAGACTGAATGACCTCCCCCCTGCTAAGCAGCACGGATTCCGAAAACATCGATTACGTGCAACCCGACTCGAACGACAGTCTGAAAGCCACGGATCAAGGCAGACGGGGGAAAACGGTGTTTACTGATTTCCGAAACGCATTTCACTCACAAGCACAACTGTGCTTATTAAGCGAATTGGGTTTTGCATGATCTGTATTCTCGAAATACATGCTGGCTGGCGTTGAGGTCATTCTGTTTGACCTCAGAATATGTTCTAAGGTACTACAACAAATCGATAGCGAAAAATAAAACTGCTGACTTAAACAAGCGAAAAAAATGCCGTACCCTATTACCGTGATGCCAAAGAGTCGCAGCTGTAGCAGCTGAAATCATACAAATACATTGTTGCAACATTTAGTAGGTATAAGAAATGTCACGACCACAATAGGATGAGTTGTAGGGAAAGCAGCAAAACAGTGCAGCTGATGATCGCCGTGAATTTCCGCCAGCAAGCGGGCAGCCCCCTTGTAACTCAGGGCAGGCTGCCGTTTCTTGTGGTCGAACAGCCAACCCCTTACTGCATTCCACGATTACGCCCATGGCGAAGGCTGTGATACTGATACGAGAAGAATTTAGTGCACGAAGGCTGAGGGCTTACACGTCCACACTATGTTCGTTTAGGACTTTAGAGCACGTGAGCTAAACACTTCCATAGTGGCAAATGATGAAAGGTTTCTGTTCCAGTAGTGTGCTGCAGCGTTGGCTCTTGCTATACCGTGCTCAGCTGTCTGTGTTATGCCTTGCAATGCATAACACACTCATCCACTCGCAGCTACGACTTTTATTTATCTTCATCCCAATGAACCATGGACCTTGCCGTTGGTGGGGAGGCTCGCATGCCTCAGCGATACAGATAGCCGTACTGTAGGTGCAACCACAATGGAGGGGTATCTGTTGAGAGGCCAGACAAACGTGTGGTTCCTGAAGAGGGGCAGCAGCCTTTTCAGTAGTTTCAGGGGCAACAGTCTGGACGATTGACTGATCTGGCCTTGTAACACTAACCAAAACGGCCTTGCTGTGCTGGTACTGCGAACGGCTGAAAGTGAGGGGAAACAACGGCCGTAATTTTTCCCGAGGGCATGCAGCTTTACTGTATGGTTAAATGATGATGGCGTCCTCTTGGGTAAATTATTCTGGAGGTAAAATGGCCCCCCATTCGGATCTCCGGGTGGGGACTGCTCAGGAGGTCGTCATTATCAGGAGAAAGAAAACTGACGTTCTACGGATTGGAGCGTGGAATGTCAGATCCGTTAATCGAGTAGGTAGGTTAGAAAATTTAAAAAGGGAAATGGATAGGTTATAGTTAGATGTGGAGGGAATTAGTGAAGTTCGACGGCAGGAGGAACAAGACTTTTGGTCAGGCGAATACAGGGTTATAAATACAAAATCAAATAGGGGTAACGCAGGAGTAGGCTTAATAATGAATAAAACAATAGGAGTGGGGGTAAGCTACTACAAACAGCGTAGTGAACGCATTATTGTGTGCAAAGATAGACACGAAGCCCAACTAGCTCTGCAGATGACGAAGAAATTGAAGAAATGTATGATGAGATAAAAGAAATTATTCAGATAGTGAAGGGAGACGAAAATTTAATAGTCATGGGTGACTGGAATTCGGTAGTAGGAAAAGGGAGAGAAGGAAATGTAGTAGGTGAATATGGATTGGGGGGAAGAAATGAAAGAAGCAGCCGTCTGGTAGAATTTTGCACAGAGCGTAACTTAATCATAGCTAACACTTGGTTCAAGAATCATAAAAGAAGGTTGTATACATGGAAGAAGCCTGGAGGTACTGACAGGTTTCAGATAGATTATATAATGGTAAGACAGAGATTTAGGAACAAGGTTTTAAATTGCAAGACATTTCCAGGGGCAGACGTGGACTCTGACCACAATCTATTGGTTATGAATTGTAGATTAAAACTGAAGCAACTTCAAAAAGGTGGGAATTTAAGAAGATGGGACCTGGATAAACTGACTAAACCAGAGGTTGTACTGGGTTTCAGGGAGAGCATAAGGGAACAATTGACAGGAATGTGGAAGGAAATACTGTACAAGAAGAATGGGTAGCTTTGAGGGATGAAATAGTGAAGGCAGCAGAGGATAAAGTAGGTAAAAAGATGAGGGCTGCTAGAAATCCTTGGGTAACAGAAGAAATATTGAACCTAATCGATGAAAGGAGAAAATACAAAAATGCAGTAAATGATCAGGCAAAAAGGAATACAAATATCTCAAAAATGAGATCGACAGGAAGTGCAAAATGACTAAGCAGGGATGGCTAGAGGACAAATGTAAGGATGTAGAGTCGCATATCACTAGGGGTAAGATAGATACTGCCTACAGGAAAATTAAAGAGAACCACTTGTATGAATATCAAGAGCTCAGATGGAAACCCAGTTCTAAGCAAAGAGGGGAAAGCAGAAAGGTGGAAGGAGTATATAGAGGGTCTATACAAGGGCGATGTACTTGAGGACAATATTATGGAAAAGTAGATGAAGATGAAATGGGGGATATGATACTGTGTCAAGAGTTTGACAGAGCAGTGAAAGACCTGCGTCGAAACAAGGCCCCCGGAGTAGACAACATTCCATTAGAACTACTGACAGCCTTGGGAGAGCCAGTCCTGACAAAACTCTACCATCTCATGAGCAAGATGTATGAGACAGGTGAAATACCCTCAGACTTCAAGAAGAATATAATAATTCCAATCCCAAAGATAGCAGGTGTTGACAAATGTGAAAATTACCAAACTATCATTTTAATAAGTCATGGCTGCAAAATACTAACGCAAAATTTTTACAGATGAATGGAAAAACTAGTAGAAGCCGACCTCTGGGTAGATCAGTTTGGATTCCGTAGAAATATTGGAACACGTGAGGCAATACTGACCCTACGACTTATCTTAGAAGCTAGATTAAGGAAAGGCAAACCTACATTTCTAGCATTTGTAGACTTAGGGAAAGCTTTTGACAATGTTGACTGGAATACTCTCTTTCAAATTCTGAAGGTGGCAGGGGTAAAATACAGGAAGCGAAAGGCTATTTACAATTTGTACAGAAACCAGATGGCAGTTATAAGAGTCGAGAGACATGAAAGGGAAGCAGTGGTTGGGAAGGGAGCTAGACAGGGTTGTAGCCTCTCTTCGATGTTATTCAATCTGTATATTGAGCAAGCAGTAAAGGAGACAAAAGAAAAGTTCAGAGTAGGTGTTAAAATCCATGGAGAAGAAATAAAACATTTGAGGTTCGCCGATGATATTGTAATTTTGTCAGAGACAGCAAAGGACCTGGAAGAGTAGTTGAACGGAATAGATAGTGTCTTGAAAGGAGGATATAAGATGAATATCAACAAAAGCAAAATGAGGATAATCGAATGTAGTTGAATTAAGTCGGGTGATGCTGAGGGAATGAGACACTATTTGGGGAGCAGAATAACTGATGAAGGTCGAAGTAGAGAGGATATAAAATGTAGACTGGCAATGGCAAGGAAAGTGTTTCTGAAGACGACAAATTTGTTAACATGGAGTATAGATTTAAGTGTCACGAAGTCGTTTCTGAAAGTATTTGTATGGAGTGTAGCCCTGTATGGAAGTGAAACATGGACGATAAATAGTTTGGATAAGAAGAGAATAGAAGATTTTGAAATGTGGTAGTACAGAAGAATGCTGAAGATTTGATGGGTAGATCACATAACTAATGAGGAAGTATTGAATATGATTGGGGAGAAGAGAAATTTGTGGCACAACTTGACTAGAAGAAGGGATCGTTTGGTAGGACATGTTCTGAGGCATCAAGGGATCACCAGTATAGTATTGGAGGGCAGCATGGAGGGAGACCAAGAGATGAATACACTAAGCAGATTCATAAGGATGTAGGTTGCAGTAGGTACTGGGAGATGAAGAAGCTTGCACAGGATAGAGTAGCATGGAGAGCTGCATCAAACCAGTCTCAGGACTGAAGACCACAGCAACATCCCAATGATCAGATTTGTGCGGTATTAATATGAATCAATCTTATGTTTAATACAATATACAACGATTAACTGTTTTTATAACACAAGGAATTATATGCTGGACAGGCATATTCCTTGATGAAATTTCATTGGTCACATGAAATTAAATCCTTATACAGTTGCGCAGAGCTATTCACCTATGCTGTAATAACATTTGTCAAGCATGTGGTTCTTTATAACAGTTTTAAATTTATCCTAATTTTCCAGCTCTTTGATATGTTTTGGTAGTGCATTAAAAAGTTTGATGCCTTGATTACATACATGTTTCTGACTTTGGGTCCTTGTTACAGCTTGTAAGGGGAGATATGTACATTGCCATGTATGGTAATCGGTACTGGTTTTCATTTTGTCCTGATTTCTTTTGATCACCAACAGATATTTCAGAATGTATAATGATGGAATTGCTAAAATTTTCAATGCTTTAAAAAGGGAACCTACAACGTGTTTGGTGTGGGCTCTGGGTCATTATCTGAATAGCACGTTTTTGTAATTTGAAAATCTCATTTAGACGACAATTTGTTTTTCGCCAGGATAGTGTCCCATAGGCCGCAATTGACTGAAAATAGCCAAAATATACTAATCTGGTACAGCCATTACTACAAACTCTTGCAATTATTCTAAGTAAAAACATGCTGAATTTAGTTTTAGTGCTAAGCTCACCACATGGTCCTTCCAGTTTATCTTCTCATCAATGTGCATACTCAGAAATTTTGCACACTGTACTCTTTCAGGTTGTTTCCCTACATAGTGGGATGTAAGTTGTTATGTTCACTTATTCTTCCATACTGCACATAATTAGTTTTTTTGCATTCAGTGTTAGCTTGTTTGCACTGAGCCATTTTTGTGTATCTTTTAGGAGATATTGCACAGTACTGTGCAATGACTGCTTCATATAACAAACAATTAAACTAGTATCATCAGCAAATAACACGATTCTAGCTTTTCTCTCTGACACCCGAATAAAATTAATGTAAATGGGGAACAGCAAGGGGCCTAATACACTTCTTTGGATCTGATCTTAGTGTAATATTTTGGTGCTGTAATTTCAACCACCGGCATCCTCTTTCCAGATAAGACTCATGCCACTTTTTTTTCCAGTCCTCTGATACCTATAGCTTCAAGCTTTTCCAAAAGTATGCTGTGGTCAACAGTGTCAAAGGCTTTTGACAGATGTAGATTTATCCCGACAACACTTTTCCCTCTCCAAATTTACTAATTATGTATTTTGTGTATTCCAGTACAGCTGTTTCGGTACTTCTCCCAGCTAGAAATCCGTGCTGATTACTGTTTATCACATTCCACAATTAAGATAATGTGTGACTCTATATTGCATTAGTATCACTAAAACCTCAGAGAAAGTTGGGAGAAGTGAGACAGGTCTATAGTTTCCTGTTTTAAACTTATCACTCTTTTTCAGCAGGTGAACGACTTTAGAAATTTTCAGTTTCTGTGGAAAAAAACTTGCATATTTTGTGACGGAATACAGTTGGTATGCTACACTGGGTTTTTTCTTTATTGTGTAGATACACGGTCTGGTCCATCACATTAATGTTACCAAAATCGACATATAGTAACCACTCACAGACGACAGACGGCACCACTAGCAGTGAACGGTATATAAAGCATGTTGGGAGCCACAGAAAATAGTGCAGTTGTCATTGTAAGGAGGAGACAAGATGATGTCAAAATGTGCATGGTCATTGGCTTTTGGGGAAAGGGTGGAAGCATTTTGGAAAGACTAAGTCTGTAAACTGTTCGCATGTCAGTGTGGTTAAAGTATACTGTGTTCAGCAAAATGGCGCTATTCAGAATCGGTGCCGAGGCTACTGTGGTGCAGTCGTGGGCCGTAGATGACAGGGGTAAATGTCAGCTGCAGAGACATGCAGCTGTTGAACAACTGACCACCCAGATGAACTGAGAGCCTTTTCAAATGACAGATGGCCATTGTTGTGCACATTGTTAAATGTCTGAAAGCAAAACACACTGCAACAACTGTCAGAAGGGGAACACCAGGGGAGGGGGTCTGTGGCATTCCCTGGGTGTTGATGCTATTGTGGGAGGCAGAATGGATCAACAGATGTATCCATCTGTCCTTGAGAGCCGTGTTCACCCGTACACACAGTTTGTTTTTATTCAGCATAGTGACATTTACCAGCAGTACAATGTAACACAGCTTGCAGTGTACATGTGTGGTTCAAACAGCAACAGGACGAGTTTATCATATGCCCCTAGCCACTGAAGTCATCGGATGTAAACCAATTGAGAATCTGTGGGAACCCCTCTGCCAGGCTGTATTCCCCGTGGATCCTCACATGAAAAACCTAGAACAGCTTGAATTGGCAATGAAATCAGTATGGCTCCACACCCCTGTTAGAACAGAACCTCACAGCCACGTGGGGGGGGGGGGCGGCCCAGTTTGATTCCCAGCTGGATACAGGATTTTTGTCTCCTCGGAAAGTGGGCGTTGTGTTGTTCTTGTTATCAACAAGCAAGTCTCAAAAGCAGCATAAAACGAAAAGAATTGCAGTAGGCAACTGATCAAGCTCAGATGGGGTCTGCCAGTCATTAATGCCATATGATCATTTCATTGAATCTCTTCCTGCATGTCTCGCAATGGTGTGCACCGCAAAAAGAGGTTATTCTAGGTTTTGACGGGTAGTCACATTAACGTGTCTGGACAGTGTATTTTCAGAAGAAATGAAGGTAGCAAACTAAATAAATCATTATTACTCCACAGTGAGCCACAGGAGACCAAGGGTCCATTGTACCAAAATACTCATAAAACATCCTTGAATCACCACCTGAATTTTGTCAGTGGAGTTCATTTCACCCTTTATGTAGGAGAAAATGAAAAACCTCCATAAACAATCTCAGCAGAGCCTCATATCTGATGTACACTGATAAGATATCATTCCAGTTGCTACTTTGGACTTCTGATCACTGTATGTTTCTGAGCAAAGGCCATAATGTTCAGACTTTGGTAACCAATCTGGACAAAAGCTTTTAAATTTTGAAAAAATATCCTTGTTTGTTTATAGCCCATCACATTTAGCATACTTGGCTATTGCTCCCTATTTGGTACGTTTCCCTTTCTACTGCTCTAGGTGGAATGAAATGATCATATGGACATTGATACCTAGGAGTCACTTGCTGGGTAAGTTGTAGGTCTTTTCTGTTGACCGCATGGTGGGTTACTTTCATGCTGGCGATGATGAATCAATGATATGGACAACATATCACCCACTTCCTGAGCATAGAGAATGTGTGACATGGCAGTCAGATGTGCTGACCACTCAGTGAAGTGGGTCGATAGATGCTACTCTAGGTTATTTGCCTCCCCTCCTCACATATTTTATAATGTGCCTTTTACATGCTCTTTCCTCAATCCTCCTCACATGGGACTATTCTCTCCCCACTAATATGTCAATACCGGGAGACAACAATGACTGTTACCTCAAAGCTAACCCATGTCCAACCTGTTCTACATGCCTGTCCAGTTCTCAGCAGCACATTCTTTGGACAAAATGTGACCTATCTTCATACACATGTTACTTGATTGTATATGTAAGAGAACAATGTGTCTATTGCTTCTTGTACAAGGTGTATCTGGAAAGTTTGGTGAATGGTCTCAGAAAATGAAGGGAACATAAGTTACAAAGTAATCCCCATAAGCTACAAAACACTTCTGGCATTTGTTGTAAAGCTATTGGAAACTGTCTGCAAACAATTCTTGTGTAGTCACTGAACACACAGTTGTCATGCATTGTTGGATATCTGCGCTATTATAGATGAGAGGCGGATCCACCAGTACAATCCACAGATCAAGCAACAGTTTTCATCATCTTCCCTGCCTCCCAAAAGAAGTTTGATAAAAAACTCTGGGATTAAGACATATCAATCACAATTTTTGACGGAAAGGGCTTGATCCATAATGAATTTCTACCTGTGGGATGTTGGGAAGACAATGAACTCCATATCACTTACTGCTGTGAGGTCTGTGGATAGTACTGATAATATCAGGTATCATCTCCGGCAATGATGCACACATCCAGCATTGTGTGCCCATGGTGATTTAAGTGATTCCACAAGAAGTGTTGGCTGACCATTTCCTACAGTTTGACAACTGAAGACAGAAGTCTGTAGTAGGTAATGGTGATTACTCTGAAGGCCGGTAAAAGCATTTTGTTTATAACTCTTGTTTCTTTCCAAGACAATTCATCAAATGTTCAGATGCATTTTGTACACTCAAAGACATAAAAGAGGCTCTACAAAGGAATTTTCTGAATGGGATGGAAACCAGGAGTGATGTACAAGTACCAACAAACAAATCATTACGTTCTCAGAAAAACTGGATTATTTATTCCACAGAAAGAGCTTCACAAATTGAGCAGGTCAATAACACATTGTTCCACCTCCAGCTTTTATGCAAGCAATTATTCAGCTTGCTATTGATTGACAGAGTTCTCCTGAGGGATATTGTGGCAAATTCTGTCCAGTTGGTGTAGTATATAGTGAAAATCCCAAGCTAGTTGGAGGCTCCAGCCCATAATACTCCAAACATTCTCAGTTGGAAAGAAATTCAGTGACCTTGCTGGCCAAGGTAGAGTTTGGAAAGCATGAAAGAAGATCTAGAAATTCTTACCATGCACATGCTGGCATTATATTGCTGAAATGTAATCTAAGTTTGGTGGCGCAGATCCTTTGTACCAGCACCTACCTGTCAACTGGTTGCAGCAGTTTGCTGGCAGGATATCCGAGCAGAGACCTAATGTACTGCAACTCGCATCAGGCTGCATACAATTTAACTATTTTAAGTATCAGGAAAAAATCTTAATTTTGAATGAAATAAGGAAATACTTTTGTAAATTCTGAACAATGATAATGTAGACGTTCACTGCCAAGCCCGTGCTAATCTTAACATTGTCATGCACAGATCCTTTCATTTATGTTAGCAAGTTTATGTTGACATATTTCCCGAAACCTGAAGAGCTACTAAGCATGGATTGTTCTTAATAGTATGGCAAGCATTTCCATTTAAGATTATCAGTGTGCAATGCACTCATGATTTTGCTCACCAATCTGCCACGTGGAATTACTGTGTTTTCTCATATGCAAAGTTACTTAGAAAACTGAACTTTCTAAAAAACACACCAGAATATATATATGCCTACACTTTTAGTTGTGCTACACATTTAAAAACTGGCAAACTGTAACTTCCTTTGCATCTCATTCTACATGTGACCATACCATTTAAAGGCAGGGCTCTGAATCCTTACACTGCTGTAAACATTCTATATGTCCAAGAGAAAAGATGCACAAAGAATACTATGGTACTTTCTGATTGGTCAGTTTTCTTTAAGGCCAATAGAAAAACATTATTCTCCCACATTAGTCCATCCTTTTCATGACTTTCCCAAAATAAATACTAAACATTGTGATACTTTACATTATTAACAAAGTATGAACCATTTTCATTTGCACTCGAATTGGCTTTCCTTTCAGCATAAACTTACTTAACATATTATGATACTAAACTCCCCACCGTACAGTGTACATCAGCAGAACAATGATCTACATATTTACTATAGACATCATTCACACTGCTATAAGCTTATACAAAACAGTACAAACATAAACAAACAAAAGAGCCATAAAGAAATAAACAGAAAAATTCCCAAAAACATTCTCTTGACCTGTTTCTTGAAAGTCTGTGCACTACCTGACTCTGGTGGGTGAAAATTAGAACTACGTACTCGACTGAACTGTTTGAGACCGTCTGTCACTGTACAGGCGTGAGTCACTCTCCCGATACACTGGGGCAATATAGGGTGCCACTCCTCACAAGGATGGCTTGCTATGAAAGGCAACATAATGGTACTGAGAACATTGTTGTATACTGTCATGCTGTAAGAAAGCCACAGATGAAAACCAAAAAGAGGTCCTTCTACAAAATACAAATGGAAGCCCAGTCAATCACTCCTGGTTATCAGGCACTAGTCAGGTTGGTATCACACTGCAGTCCAAAGCATCTCCAGACATGTCTTTGCTGGCCATTGGTCTCAGTTCAATCCACTCCCGTCATTGAAATTCCAGTCCAAAGAAGTTCCTGGAGATGACCCGATAATCAAGTGCAATCGTCTGGGGTGCCATTAGTTTTGTAGCAAGATCCCTTCAGCTTTCATCCACAGTGCTATGTCAACAATGTGCTACACCCCGATTTATTGCCCATCATTGCAGATGACATTGAGTTAACATTTCAGTCAGATATGCCTACCTGCATATGAGAAGAGCTTCTACTGCTCGTCTTTATGCTTTCCGAGACCTGCCGTGCCCAATTGAGAATGGAGTGCTATGGGCAGGGCCCTCCAAACATATTGGGATTTCAGTGCTCCAGTCCACAATTTAGCATGACATCCCCCAGGAGCACATCCAACAACTGTATCAACCGATATCAAACCGAATTACTGCTTGCATATGGGCTGCAGGTTGTCAATGCATTAATGACTCCCTCAGTTTGTGATGCTCTTCCTGTTGAATAACTCATCCAAGTGTTCTGAAATTGTAATCATTTGTTTCTCTGCACATGAACATCACATCTGCTCGTTTCAACCCTTTGGATAATTCCTGTGTGATGCAACTTTCTTCTTTCCTTAGAGTGTACTTGAAAAATTGTGTAAACAGCCTTATAAGTTCACCATCTTAAAAGAGCACACAGGCCCCTTTGAAATGCTGTAGATGGAGTGGAACTGATACCTGCCAGTTATCTGAGCCTTCACTGCTGACATAAGCCACATCATTGAAGACGTGTGTATGTGCCATTCGATTATAAGGAATCAGTGTAGTACAATGGATTGAAACCACAGATTTGAGCTATTGTCTTTGGATGTGCCAACGAATTAAGTTGCCCAATTTGTTGGTGCATCAGTGAAGACTATCCAGCTTGTCTACAAGGAATGTTGTACCACATAATAATAAAAGTGGCCACATTAAGATCCTAACTCGTAGTTTGTCATAGAGATGAACGTTATAAGTTTCCATTGACAGTCAGTCTCAAATACAACAGGGATCACTGCAGACCCATGTCTACTAGTTTTCAGCCAAATACTGTGATGGCAAGTTGCATGCAATGGGTCCCTTGCAGAAGACTACTGAGGCATAAAAATGTACATGTTGTCAGTGGAGCAAATACCACATAAACTGGACAGTAGGTGACTTGAGATGTGTGGTGGTTTTGCCTCTTTCTGAGAACATATCAAGGGCTCTGACAGCACAATAAGGTTTTTAACCTGCAATGGGCAGAGGGTCTCAAAAGTTACAGCATCCAAACTAAGTAGACCTAAGGTATTCACACCATGTTTGGCTTATGTGACATAGTGTCACAAAGATTTTATGCAGGTTAATCAATTTCAACATTGTGCCCACCACCACTGGTGCCCACATTTCCAGTCTGTTATCAGGATCTATCCACATTCAGCACATTATGTCTGCATCACCTGTGGCAAGGGCAGAAATGATTTTGTTCATTAAATTTTTGATGTGGTTGACAGCTGCTTGGTAGACTCTGTCCTTGGTATATGCTGATAGAAACAAGCCCATCTTTCTAATGCCTGGTGGCCTAGAACACCAGGGAATAGGACCACCCCTGCCAATTCAGCATACCTCGTAACACCTGGTCCGCAACAGTTTGATCCCAATGTGGCAGTGCACCATATTATTGGAAAAAGACTGTGTCTCAGGAGTCAGCCAGTCATTGTAACAGCCTGAGCATTACAAAGTAACGGTTTTTTTTTCTGAGGATAAAATGGTCCCAGAATACCATCAACCGCCCAACAACACAACACATTCACTATCATGTACCTCTTCCATCACAGTATGTGGATTGGTTGTGCCGGCTGTTGGTAATATATCATTATCTTCTCACAGGATATGTATATACTGTGAATTGCCAACAAAACTGGCACAATCATGCATATTCAAATACAGGGATATGTAAACATACCGAATATGGCACTGCAGTCGGCAATGCCTATATAAGACAACAAGTGTCTGGCACAGATGTTAGATTGGTTAGTGCTGCTACAATGGCATCTTATCAAGATTTACGTGAATTTGAATGTGGTGTTATAGTGGGCATACGAGCAATGGGACAAAGCATCTCCAAGGTAACAATGAAGTGGTTATTTTCCCGTATGAGCATACAGTGAATATCAGGAATCTGGTAAAACATCAGATCTCTGACATTGTTGCAGCCGAAAAAAGATCCTGCAAAAACAGGATCAACAACTGAAGAGAATCGTTCAAAGTGACAGAAGTGCAACCCTTCTGCAAATCTTTAAATGTTGGGCCATCAACAAGTGTCAGTGTGAACCATCATCGATATGAACTTTTGTAGCTGAAGGTCCACTTGTGTACCCTTGATGACCGCACGACACAAAGCTTTATGATTCACCTGGGGCCATCAACACTGATATTGGACTGTTGATGACTGGAAACATGTTGCCTGGTTGGACGAGCCTCATTTCAAACTGTGTCGCACAGATGGACACTTACAGGCATGGAGACATCCTCTTGAATCTATGGACAATGCATGTTGGTAGGGGACAGTTGAAGCTGGTGGAGGCTCTGTAATGGTGTAGGAGGCGTGCAGTTGGAGTGATATGGCTAGGTATGACCCTGAAAGGTGACACATACATAAGCATCCTGTCCATCGGGGATTCCAGCAGGATAATGATACACTTGAAATGTCCAGAATTGCTACAAAGTGGCTCCTGGAACACTCTTCTAAATTTAAACACTTCCAGTGGCCAACAAACTCCCCAGATTTGAACATTGAGCATATCTGGGATGATTTGCAATGTGCTGCTCAGAAAAGACCCTCACATAGCCCTGCATTCAGCATTCACAGTGTCAATTCCTTCCATCACTACTTCAGACACACAATCGATTACTAAACTTAGCCAGCATCCAGCATGCACTGTACAACTGATGCGTGTTATGAAGATCTTACATACTTTGCTCAGAGACAATTTTATTGTGTTTGTTTGCATATAATAAAAGTAATGTGTGGGTGAATACTTCAATCAAAACTGAAGATGAATGCCCAAAAATAGAGTGAAGTTCCAATATTTGCAGCCCTTAATATGTACATGAACTTTACTTTTAAAAACAAGATAAGGAGGCTTAGATATATCATGCAAGATTTATTTTCTGGTAGTTTTTTTATAGTGGTATCAATGTAGGTAAGATGTAAAGAGAGATTGAGAGGGGGCAGGGTGTTTTTTTTTTTTTTTTTTTTTTTTTTTTTTTTTTTTAATAGTAGGTCTTCATAATTGTGATGGCAAGATTTGTCATTGAGTAGGTAGACTGGTGCTGTATCTGTGTTGAAAGATATTTCAGTTCCTTCAAGAAAGTCAAATTTCTTGCCTGGTTCTTTTCTACACTGTTTGCCACAATTCTTGCCCAGCAAGTCATTCTGCAAAGTCGGATTTGTTCTGGATGTTAAGACAGAGTGCATCTCTGTGCTTCTACCAGTTTGTTAATTGAAGAAGTTTGGACATACCTGACTTTTGATATTCTTGCTTAGTGCTTTCAGTACTGTGGATGATATTATTCTGTATTTTGTTGGTTGTGAAGAAGCTTATTTTTATGTCATACTGTAACAACAACAACGGCGTTGTACTGTTGCACATATAAATAATATTTTTTTCCATCTGATTTTTCGTTCAATTACTCAAGTTTATGTTCTGATTTCATTTGTTTTCTTGTTTCATGCCATTGTATTAAGAAAACTGTAAACAATTTTCAATGTGAATATTAATGTATATGTCAAATTTCAAGCAATATTGTAATAGAATTGAAGTGTAACAAATGTTGAGACTGTTGTAAGATGTTAAAATTGTAATTGTGCATCTGGTCCATACGTAGGCAATGTATTAGGATATGTAGAATGCAAAACCTCGGGTGAATACCCTGTCTGTAAGGGAGCGGTAAAAGGTGGATGGCAGGCGAGCACGGGAAAATGCACGCGGGCACTATACGGCATAACGGGCTCAGCAGTAGTAGTTGGAGTTTGGCATTGGTCTGAGCAACACGTTCTGGAGCGAGGAGGCTCTCCTGGAAGACGTAGTTTCATTGAGCCTCGGGTATGCCGTTCCAACGTTTATACAGCATGGCAAAATTCCATAGGCACTAAATGGAAAAGTACTGCGACGCCATGAAGAAATAAAGTGCCGATACATCAAGAGCCATAGCTGTGGTTGTATGTGTGCTCTGTGCCTCGCCGCCCGCCAACCGCCACATTGATACAAACAGGTTGAAACTTTTAGTACCGTATTGGTATGGACCAGTGTCACTTTTGTTCCATAAAAACTTAAATTTTACTACAACTTTCCTATCATTTAATTATCCTCACAACTAACCTAGACAGGGTCCTTTCCAAATGTTGTGCAATCCGAGTGTCTCGAGATGAAAAATTAAAGTTTGTGTTAATAATAATTACCTGCAGACCTAACTACATTAGAATGGTGTTTAAAGAATTGTTTTGTTAATGAACCAGTAAATGAATAACGAAGGTCTGACAAAGTTGGAAGATAACTTTAATATTGATTTAGTAATGAAGTTTAATTATTTCGAGACAGATATAAAGGTATTTAAATGAGTAGGAAATAAGATAAAAAGAGTAGTAACTCATATATTGGAAACCTTGAGCGCATAATTGTGTCAGTAATTAATTTTTTTTAATACAGTGATCATAACAGTTTCAAGGCCCCCCCCCCCTTTTCTTTTTTTTTTTTATTCATTTGAATTCTGAAGTGTTCTAAATTGATTTGACCAGCAAAAATTAAAGTCAATATAAAAGCCAAAAATTTATCAGTGTTTTATCTTTATTAAAATTGACATTTTGTTTGTGGCTCGAAATTGCTATTTCTAGGGTAACCTATGCCCGATTTTAATCAGATCAATAGACAGTACGAAATTTTGTAGTAAACATTATAGTGTAGTGTTATATATATATATGGATTATCCATATAAGTACAGAAAGTGAAATTATCAGTTCAATAGATTTTTCTGGTTCTAAAATTCACTATATTATGCAGTGTTACTACGTGTTGTTTTGCATGAATGTACATCAACTTGTACAGGAAAGAAACTCAGTTAATGCCTAATTAGGCTGGCGAGCGTATTATTAACAAATTGGTAGCATCTTCTGTGTTGCTTTTTGTCCGTTCTGACGTGTAGTTGCATTTCGAACTTGCTTGACGTATCATTGTTATTACAGAGTGGGTGTAAGTCTGATTTGCCTCCATTCAGGTACACGCGGCCAATATCTATACAAATATCCTTTCTCGTAAGGTGAAACCCGTTAACTTACCATAGTACAGGCTTTAATGAGTATCGTGTGCCCCAAGCGCAAAACGTTTACAATACAACTTGAAGACGTTGGCAATTTGGTATGAAATCTTCCATAAGGAATGTCAGCTTATTACAAAAATGGTCCTCCTGTTTGGGGGTGGCTGTCCCGAAATTGGTTGGTTTAATTTATGTATTACAGCAGGATTGTATTCATACTGGAGGCAGCTGATTTTGCAATTTTTGTTTCCTTTTATCTTTCACTTGTATCCATTGGGTCTTTAAGCATGTGAGTAAACATTCTTCTGCAGAACGCTTTTTTTTATTGATCTGGATAGCAAGAAGGGTTATGTATGGTGACACTGGTAATTGTAGCATTTCTATATAAGGCTTTGTTAATGTCATCTGGTGTTTCATTTCTACAGTGAAGTGAATTGAATTTTGTGGTGTAATTTATTAATTTCTTCAGCTAGATTTTCTATTTCCTTTGGTTGTTCTGTTGAAAAGAATGAAATGAGAGTGTTGCAATTTTCTGTATTTACACTGAATAAACATCCACAATGAACAAACTTAATCTAGGTCCCTACAGCTGTTGCGCTATAATCTAGTGTAAATTCCTGCACATAAGAAAGGGATTCTGAACTTGTGTCCATAAGCTGCACTCATATGCAATACTTATAGAAATGCTTTTGGTTGTCATTCAGTACAGTGGTTCTACCTGACAGCAGTTTCTAGTGACTTAATGCATTACTGTCCCAATAATAATTTTTGCCACACTTTGTGTGTTTCAGGACCTGCCAAGCAGAACACTGCCACCTCCCGACAGTTCTCTCAAAACCCGGTGATGTAAGCACGGGGGTTAGAATGCTTTCGAGTCTCACAGCCAGACCACTAACAAGGTTTTGCCTCCTGCTGATCACCGAACCCACAGACAGTCTGGTTTTCTTTTTGTGAAAGTGAAAATTGAACCATTGCGGGTGCTATGATTGTCAGTTTCTATTAACATGACACAAGTAGAGTGGCAGGTATTATAAAAAACGGACAGGAAAAGAGGTCCCATATCTTGGCTAACTGTTGTTTACTTCTTTGATTTGTTGAGCAATGCACTAATAACAGCAGAATGCCAAAGTTATAAATTGTATGAGGTGAAGTGAGATATTTATAAACTAGTGATTGCTTCTCCCAAGTGATCAAAATGCGGTCCATAAAGAAAGCTTCATTATTCCAGTAGGCAGTGGGTCATTGATGTTTAGTATGCTTGAGAGCTGTTCTTTGTTCACGCAGTTAGTGATCAACACAGTGTTGCTCATGAAAAATGACATCTTAGGCATGTATTGACCTAACGAAAACTCCCAGTTAGTGAGCAAAATATGTCTTTAAAGATAATTAATTCCAAATGCAGTCATTTGAACTTTTTACTCACTGAGGCAAGAATTCCTCTAAGGTTTGAGATGGATCTAGACACTCCTGTTAGCAATACCTGTTATGTGTTCTGATAACGAATTTACACATTTGTCTATCTGTCATGGCAGTTCACAATATTTTTTCCCCTTTCTTCTGGTGTGTGGGGGGTGTGGCTTGTTCTCTTGTGCCCCTAGTCAAGAGGACTAACTGTCATGGTCTTAAATAGTCCTTGATTGGCATTCGTAATCCTTACTTTGTGCCACTAGATCTTTCAAAGCAACATAAACATTTTGCTGTCTCTTCTCAGCCTTGAGAACCCAGTTCCATGCACTACCAGGATTATATAGCTACTGGCCTGATTGGAGTGATTGTCACACATTCTCATTTCATTGACTTTTAGTTTTCTCTTTGCTTTCCACTAAATCACAAGTTCTAGAAAACTTGTCTCTTAAGCACTGCTTCATAAAATTCAGTGAAATGTATGCTCCCAACATAAAGGAACTCTGCTTGGCAGGAACCACACAGAAGACCTGACAATTTAGTTTGATTTTGGAGTAGAACAACTTGTATTGGCAGTAAACATTTTTATAATTTTGGTGTGGAGCAACCTTACTTACCTTCTATTGTTGTGACAGAAATACTAATAAAGAGTTAATATCTGTTATACTGTACTTGGTCCAAACAAGTTTATTTCTACAGTGTCTGCTAGGATGCCATTGTTTATCAATGAACAATATAAACCACATAAAAGTAAATGAGAACAACAGGGTTTAGGAACATACTTGGCACAACCATTGTAGTGGAAGTGCTTCTGCTGTGAATGTTTCTAACTGGATGATGATAAGACCATGGTCAGTACTGGAACCTGCAAGATATTGGTAATTACTTGTATTTGGTGGTCGTTCCCTGAAAGTACCTTATCTTGCTTCTGCCCTAATATAAGAATGAAATAGAATGTCTTCTAGTGTAGAGCCTCTTGTAGAATTTAAACATTTTAAGGTAGTTCCTAGAACATGTTTCAGTATTCAGGTTGCAAAAGAAATTTTAGGAGCATCTGTCAATATTTTCAGTTGTATAACTGGTGTCAAAATGTACATATGTGTTGTTAAACAGTATTCAGTTTGTAAGTATTTCAAGAGAGATGCTCTTTTTAATTTATTAAATGCCACATCAGTAAAGTGGCAATCTATGGGATCAAATTGAGGCAAATGCTCTGAATACTTTAAAACTGTAACATTTATGTTGAAACTGATAAGGCCTACAGATGCACTACACACAAGCCTTAGAACAAAATGAATAGCAATGAATGTAAACAAAATTTGAAAGCGGTTTTGTTTTAATGGTTAAGTGCTGGCACAGAATGCATTGACTTGTTTACTAACGAAGGTTAC
This sequence comes from Schistocerca serialis cubense, assembly GCF_023864345.2. Classification (NCBI taxonomy): domain Eukaryota; kingdom Metazoa; phylum Arthropoda; class Insecta; order Orthoptera; family Acrididae; genus Schistocerca; species Schistocerca serialis. The sequence goes on from NC_064640.1 coordinate 822,422,694, forward strand.
GAACTCTGAGTTTTGTTTTGTCATCAAAGATGATAAGAGCTAATAAATTTATTGCCAATAACAATGAACATGAAGGAGTTATAAGTCTGTCTTGTATCGATTGGCCAAAATTGAAAACTGTAATTGGTTAATGTGAGAACAAGGGGACATAAGTTGCTGTATCCACTGTGACAACATAATCTGGATCTTAGTGAAACAAACTCAAATGAATACAGATATTATTTAGTTATATTTATTAGCTTTTCTAGTTCCCCTCAACAATGTAAAATTGCCTTTGGCTATGAGTTTTAGCATTATTGCAGCAAGAGAGAATGAATGTAAGGTATTTCAGTGTGTACAAATATTTTGATGAATTTTCATTTTCAACTAGCAGTACATTCTGGTTGTAGTGTTGCTTGCTGTAGGCATACAATTTTAAATGTATTGGACCTAATTATTGTTTCTATTGTAAACATGACTAGTGTTAGTGTTCATATAAAAACAGTAGCACATATTATGTAGCTCTACTTGCTGAAGAGCTACTCAGGTCAGAATATTGCAATCTATTTGTAGCCGACCTTATTGGTGAAATTACTGTAGATGTGAAGTTTCATTTAAGTTGTCATTTGGAACAGAAGCGCACAATAAAGTTTTTTGAGACCAGCAGAACTGCTTTTCACCCATGTATGTAGGTAGGTAGTTCTAACAATTTTTTGTCCAGTGAGTCTTCCACCTAGCCTATGGTTTCAACACTATGTAGCAGTGACAGACTGCAGGTAGATAATAGACAACCACCAAGTGACTATTGGCATACATCACTGTTTCTTAACCTGTTTCTGTAAGTTGATGATAAAATGAACCTTTAAGTAATAAAAATAATCAAGTCTCTAGCTGCACATTAAATAGTGTTCCATGGAACTTAAGTGCCAAATAATTAAAGAAGTAAAACAAAGACCACTTAATAAGACAGGACACAATGTTTCTTGTAACAAGTGTAGTGCATTGTTACTAAAGACATTTTCAGTGAAAATATATATCATGTATGGTCACAAATTATAATGCAGTGTTTGTTAATGTTGTAACGTGCCTACGAAACATTTATGGTCGAAATTTACTGTTCTTTTCTGTAAAAGATAGATGAATTTAAAAAAAAATTCTAATGTTCTTCTTAACTTTGTTGGTTCCTTTGTTCCCATTACCTATTCCGTATACGAGAAATATTAACAGTGAGGCTGTTCAGACTGCTTTGTTTTTCTGTACAGCATGGAGTAATTACTTCATAGCTTATTATCCCAGAAGCCTCATCATTAAATAATATCAGTTACATGAATATTATAATTGCATGGTTAAAAATGTTGTACTGCATGAAAGACATTGTAATTCTACAGAGTTGCAGTTGTACTACCTTTGAGCTGTGTACATTTTTAAGTTACAAGTGAGTATCGGCTTTATACTGTAAATGTCTTGGTAAGCTTTCCAGTGGAACAACCAGAAATCTGTCTGCAAATTAACACCATGTAAGCAGTGTAGGTAATGGTGACAGCTCTTTTCATATACAGGGTGTATTAAAACAAAACAAAAAAACTACATACACACAATTTTCGAGTGTTTAGGAGAGAAAAAGAAGCACTGCAGAAGAACGGGTTACCAGTTCAGCTGAATGTACTGCCATTATTCACACTTGGTTGTTTTGAGCAAGCATATTCCAGTTGTGCCATAATGTAGACAGGCGATATTTTCAGAAATGCCCGTATACCAATAATCACACCATCTCTTGAGCATTACTAACATCAAAACTTTAACAGATCCATATCAGGAACATGGTGCACACCTTCGACCCCACAAATTCTTTGTAAATGTAGTTTTCTTTTTGTTTTTTACACAATGTATACAATTTTTTAGGAGTAGCTTCATGCCCAAGCAGGCCAGAGAGTAACAACCTCAGGATAAAAGCAAGTAGTTGTACAGGACAGAAGAGTTGGAGCTTGACTAAGGTAAGTCAGAAAGTACCTTTGTCCTTGAATCGCATTACCTGTCATGACTAGAGAGAGATAAACAAACCAAAGACAGTTCAACTGTTAAATAACCCCCCTTGCTACCCCCACACACACTGTTTAAACATAGTTTCCATGATAAGCAAAAATTTACATTAACAGGTGACGGGCACTTCCATTGAAGTTCAAAGTATGAGGAGCATCCTGAAAGTAAGTACCAAATCATTCTACTGCCACTGCAGCACTTGTGTTGTAGGTTCACACATTTCTCTGGTTCATTGTCTTTCCACAGTCAACACTGGAGCGGGATTTTGTTGTATTTCTATTTGTTAGTGATCATTCAAAATGTTTAAGACAACCTCTGAGCCCAGTGACTGTGAAGTGTGCTGTGTTATGTTGTGTTTCAACACACAGAACATTAAGCCAGCTGAAATTCATCAACTTGTAGATATTTATGGTGAGAAAGTGGATGAGACTGTTTGTTCAACTTTCATGGTGAAGCATGTATTGGACAGCCTTCTGTTGTCACTGATGGTACGTGTGAGAAAATGAATTAGAACATTCATGAAAACAGATGGTTCACAATAAGAATGTATTTATGACTCAGTGATAAATTGCTTAAATTTTTGTGAATTGTGTTCCAAAAATGACTACAAAATTATGTGCCTTGGCAGGGTTTTGACATTTCAGCAATGAATACAGTGATGAGGAAGATGAATTCTTAAATAGTATCGTGACTGGTGATGAAACTTGGGTTTTTTCATGACACCCCAATATAAAAACAACAATCTATGGAGTGAAGGAACTCACAGTACGACAATCATCCTCCTCCTCCTCCTCCCCCCCCCCCCCCCAAAAAAAACAAAAAATCTGAACGAAGTTGTCAGTGCAAAAAAATCAGGTGAAATGGATTCTAGGACCTACAAGGCATTCTGCTTGTTGAGTTCCTTCTCCGAGCTGAAATCATGAAAGCGGTATGATACTGCAAAACACCGAGAGAACTCCATCACACTATTCAAAACAAAAGGTGCAAAATTCTCAATCGAATCATTATGTTGCTTCATGACATCACGTTTCATTTCTGCTGGTGGCACTGAAAACCTTACTAACAATTCAGTTGGGAACAGTTCGACCACCTGCCAATCAGTGCTTATCTCACATCTTCCGACTACCACTTTTACTTCATCATCAAGCAGGATGAAGGTGCTTCAACACCAATGATGATGTAAGAAAGTGTGATCATTATTGGAGGTCTTCACTGGTGGTATCTTTCTATGAAGAGGGCATAGAAAAGTTGGATTACCACTATGACAAATGTCTGAACAATGGTGGCTGTTATGTACAAAAATAGTATTTCTTCAAAAAGCAAATTTTGGCCTGAAGAAATGTTTTCTTGAGTCCTTTTCCCACAATGGTACTTACTTTTCTGGCATGCCTTGTATATTTTAATGTCTTTTGGCATTCCAATGCAGAGAACATCCCACATCCTCTTCTTTACTGCAGTCACATGATGGGGATACACAAAGCCAATATGAACCACCTATTTTCTATTAGCAGCCAAGTTTGACCATGAGGTGTGTTAAGAATGTTGTTGAATCTTCTGGATCATACACAGGGTTATTCAGCTGCCCATGCCATAAAGTTTTATGGAACCTGCAACATTTCAAGAACCACACCCATGATTTTAGTCTTCTCTCCTCCCTACATGCACACTGTTAGTCCTACAAAAACAATGAACAGGATATTTTTGTATGAAAATTAACTACATTAAATATTGTACTGGAATAAGTTTTTGTTGGAGACCACAGTTTCTGTGTCATTCAAGAAAAATGCATTTGAATGCCATTTTTGTACTTTTTGTTGAATAATTAAAAAATTATGGCCTCTAGCAAAAATGTATCTCCCCCCCCCCCCCCCAACAAAAAATGACTACATTAAATTTCCCACAAAAAGATCCTAAGATCCTGTTCATTTTTTATGTAGGACTAGTAATTTGCATGCAGTGAGTGAGAGAAATGAAAATCTAGCCCCTGACATTTGTAGGCATTGCAAGTTGCATAAAACTCATAGGTAGGGGTAGTTTAATCATCCTCTACAGGTTTTTCCATGCCAAAAGAACTAATATAGGATTTCTCTGGCTTCATAAACAGCTCAAGAAACATTTTACACGACATTAATGTATAGTGTTGGCAGTTTTCTTTATCAGAAAATCCTTTCTCATTGCTTTCCTGACCACAGAAAATTCCTACATATAGCCAACTGTTTTTTTGTGGTCTTCAGTCCAAATACTGGTTTGATGCAACTCTCTATGATAGTCTGTCATATGCAAGCCTACATCCATTTAAACCTGCTTACTGTATCACACCTTGCGCCCCCTCAACACCAAATTGATGATTCCTTGATGCATCAGGGTATGTGTTATCAACCAGTTCCTTCTTTTAGTCAAGTCGTGCTGAAAATTTCTTTTCTCCTCAGTTTCATTCAGTACCATCTCCTTAGTAATTTGATCTGCAACTGCATAATTATTCCATAAGCCACCTCTAGGTGCATTGCAGAGGGTATCTAGTACTAGTCCGTCATCCATCCACTTATTGACCACCTCTGTAACTTAGTGTTCACTGCTGCTGCCTATCATGGGGAGGACACAGGTTTAGATCCCCGGTACTGCCAGGGATTTTTCCTGGGTGAGAGGATTGGAACGGTGTCCATTCACCCTTGTGATGCCAGCTGAGAAGCTACTCGAGCAAGCAGGGCTTGGGGTTAAGAAAACTGACCAGGCAGGATAGTGGTGTGCCGGACGTCATTGGCAGAGGATGACATGGTGGTCGGCCAGTACCAATGGACAGAGTTTACCTTTACATTTTATACACAAGATCATCAAAATTTCTTTCTAGAAATACATTTCAAAAGATACTATCCTTTTCTAGCTTGAACTGCTTGTTGTTCATATCTTGTTTTGGAGCAAGGCTACACCTCCAGAAAAGACCCCTTAACATATTCCTCTTTTTCAGATATTCTTTCCATCAGACAGTCCAGCCTGCATTTTATATCCTCTCTGTGTCAGCCATCATCAATAATTTTGTTAGCCAAATAACAAAACACTTCTATTATCTTCAGTGTCTCATTTCCTAATCTACGAGGTTTATCCAGAAAATATGTATAAAAGTTGAATAATAAATTTATTTTACAATTATTCAGGTATTACAATATGGTCTCCTTCAAAATACTCACCCTGAGATGCTATACACTTCTGCCAATGCCATTTCCACTGTTGATAACATTGCTGAAAGTCTTCAGTTGCCGTGTCATTTCCGCCTTGATGGCTTCCACATCTCCCAAGTGCCGCCCCTGAAATACCATTTTGCATTTCGGGAACATGAAGAAGTCACACGGGGCTAAATCAGATGAAAAAGGCGGGTGGTCTGTCACGGTTATTGAGCTTTGGGCCAAACCCTTGGCACAATGAGCAACATGTGAGCAGGGGCGCATTGTCGTGATGAAGGATCCACCTGCCCCCTTTTGCCAACTCCGGACGAACTTGGGCCACATGAGCTCTGATACGTGTCAGAACTTCAACGTAAAAATTTCTGTTCACTCTCTGGCTGGGAGGGACAATGCTCCTAGAATCAAAGAAAACAATCAACACTGTCTTCACATCGCACCTTGATTTTCACGACTTTTTTGTTCTTGGTTCTCCTGCTAGTTTCCATTCCTTGCTTTGAGATTTGAGCTCCACATCGAATCTGTAAAAACAGGACTCGTCTCCAGTGATGACTCAGTCGAGAAAGTCCCCTCGTTCCTCTGCTTCCAACCAATCCTCACAACCCTCTTTGCTTTCTGTTCTGGCGTCAAGAGCTTCGGTACAATTTTCGCACACAATTTCTTCATTTCAAGTTTTTGTATCAGGATTTCATGAACGATTGTTTTGGGGATTGACAGCTCGTCAGCAATCATTCTGACTGTCAATCTACAGTCTTTCAGAACACAAGCTCGAATTCATTCAACATTTGCATCGGAACTCAATGTTGATGGGCATTCTGGGCGAGAGTCATCGTTCACTTCTTCTTGGCCGTCCCGGAATCTTTTTAACCGCTTGTTCACGGTTGGTTTCCTCAGAGAATTGTCTCCATAAACCTGTTTCAAACCCTCAAAAATCTCATGGCTATTCTTGCCTACCTTTGCAAGAAACTTGATGTTGAAGCGCTATTCCTCAATCAGAGAGAGCTCCATGCCGATGGCAGGTGAAAAAGGGTAACTGTCAACAAACTGCCGCACACTCCCACCTTCATGCAGAGTGCTCTGAATCAAACTGAGCGTTGATGGGATTGATTACAGCAGTAGTCCCACCCGGCTGTGACTACAACCTGTAACATAAAGACATTATTCAACTTTTATACGTATTTTCCGGACAAACCTCGTGTAATGGACAATCAAAAAGTTCCCATTCAAGGTTGTTGCCACAGAGTAAAAGCAACGTAGCATGACTCCAGTGTGGTTACAGCAGCACTGACATGTAAGCAATGTGTGGCATTTGTGCTTTTCTGAAGTGCATGTACAAATTTGAGCTACGGCAGCGTTATTACCAAATACGTCCAAACAGGATCACATACTGTTGTTCTTTTCTCAGCTGCTGGAGGCCAAACACTGGTAGGCATCCATCATAGATTGAACAATGTGTATGAAGCAGCACATCTGTTGAAAACCACCACTGTGCAATGGTGCATCAAGTTGGATAATACACATCCCCATATTGCAGACACCAGCTAAAGTGGGAGACACTCGAGTAGCCACCCTAGAGTCCTGATCTCTCTACCTGTGTGGTTATCATGCCTTTGGTCCCTTAGAAAAGCCTTGAAGGATCAGTGACACCTGTTGGAAGAGGGTGTGCAGCAAGCAGTGATGGAATTCTTGACAAAGCAGGACACAGTGTTCTACAAATGGGCATCTTCTACCTAGTGCACTGGTAGGATGATTGCCTCAGTTCTCATCATAATTTTGCCCAATTGGCATATGAGGGGTGGCTCAACAGTTTCTAGCCCCAGATAGTTACTGTAGTAGTGTAGCCACTAAGATGCATTGTATACTGTGGTGTAAGCAAAGTGGTGAATATTGGGAGAATCAAGGACTGTGTAGTGGTTGAATACCTTCATTTGAAGGGAATGATGTCCAAGTGTTCTGTCTTGTGCAACAGTGAAAAACTGGGCATCTGACTTCAAACACAGAAGAATGAGTGCGAGAGAAGCACCAAGGAATGGAAAGCCTGCCACTGATGAAACAGTGACTACAATTCACGATACAGTTTTGCAGGATCATTGAACCACATTTAGAATCTCCCACGGGTGTGGTCATGACACTGTTGTGGATATTTTGGAAATGCTGAAAGTTTCATCTTGGTGGGTCCACAAAGACTCGAGTGCAAATCAGATACAGGAACACGTGCAGTGTTGTGAAGAAATGATCCGCCAATTTGAAGTGAATGAAGATGGCTTTCTGGCAAGGTATGTCACAATGGACAAAATGTGGGTTCACCAATTTGATCCTCAGACAGAAGAAGAGTCACAGCAATGAAAACATCCTACACATACACAAAAAATAAAAACAATCCACTTGCAAAAATTAGCTGGTACGGTGACGGCATTGGTCTCCTGTGGTGCAAAAGGGGTAATTATGGTGGATTACTTGCTAAAGGTTGCAACTATCAATGCTTTATACTGTTGCATCTTCCTGTGCCATTTGAGAGAAGAGATAAGGAAAACGAGGTGAGGAAAATTGGCTCACTGAACTCTTTAGCATCAGGACAATGCAACGGTGCACAAAGACCTCGCAACATTGGAAACTCTTCACGACTGTGGGTTTGAATTCTTAGATCACCTGCCATATTCTCCAGATATGACTGTCAGACTTTTTCCTTTTCCCAAACAAAAAAAAAAAAAAAAAAAAAAAAAAAAAAAAAAAAAAAAAAAAAAAAAAACCTCAAAAGATGATAATGTAGTGACTGATGCTTTGTTGGACTTTAAATCAAAGACCTTTTATTTGAATGGTTTGCAGAGGTTATCTGAGCATGCCTTGAAGTGTATTAGTGTACACAGGTATTATATAGACAAATTAATTGATATTATGAAATTTCTGTCATTCTTTATTTGTTAGGGTAAAAGCTTTTCAACCCCTGCTAGTACAGCTTTCAAATGGAAACCTTTTGATCATCCCTTGTAATTCCCTCTGCATCTCTTGATTCAACTTGACTACATTCCATTATCCTTGTCTTATGTTCATCTTAGAACTACTCCTTAACACACTATCCATTCCATTGTCTGCCTCCTTAGCTGTACCCTTCAACTAACTGCCATTTGGCAGATGTGGGTTCGATTGTTGGTACTGCCAGTGATTTTTTCCTTGGTGGGGGGTGACTGGTACAGAATGCACTCAGTCTTGTGAGGCTAGCTGAGGAGCTGCTTGACCGATTAGTAGTGGTTCCACAGTCAAAAAAATCCCAGGAGAGAGGTGTGCTCACCAGCTGCCCCTCCATGCTGCATCACATTACACCACTGGCAGGGTGCAACATGTTGGTTGGTGGAATTTTACCATTTTTAAAACAACCAACGGAAATTCCAGGTAGGAATTTCTACAATGTATGATTTTTATCCCTTCCAAGTCCTTTCCTGCCTCTGATATCATCAGCTAATATCAAGAGCTTTATTTTTTCTCTCTAAGCATTATTTCCTGTGTCTTCTAAGAGTCCTGTTACTCACTCCTAACAACAAGAAATTACTGAAATTATGTAATTAAAGCTGTAACATTTCTTTGTCAGAACTTTAACGTTGGGATATGACACTGCAGGATAGAGTTCCAATGACATTTGTTGCATAACCTAGAAAACAGTATCAACAATCATTGACATGATTTGAAGTATTTTGTGGCTCAGCTCACCATCCAAATATATTTAGCAGTACAATTCATTGTGGGCTCTAGGTCGAATAGTTTCATTTAATATCTTGACTGGCAGATGAAAGAACATTGTTGTTTTTGCTAAGCCCAATTCTCCAAATGTAATCAACAATTAACACCACATTTTTAAAGCTTTGGAAACTGGCTAAAAAGAGTCACTTTTAAATGGACACTGACTTCAGAGTTGCAGAATTATAAAAACAAATTACAGTTCATAATATACACTGAGTTCACATTACTCAGTCCAACAGATAAAACTGCACTTGGTTCCATGTGACATCAAGTCGAAGACTTGGTCCAACACAACAACTCTTATTCAGTAACCTCACTAAAACTATTGAGAAAGTTAACAAAGATAGCACAACTCAACACACTGGTGCAAAGCATCAAAGGCACATATTTACAATATTAACTTCAGGAACTGTTCCGGTGTTTATGAAAAATTATAACAGTTTCTATTTGATAGAGAAGTGCTATGAGGCATTTTCATAACCAAATAATTCCAAAATGTCAAACACATGCCATTTTACAGTTGAAAAAAATGAAATTTATAATATAATTAATATTCTCAAACATCAAAGAAAAAGAAAGAAATCACAAACAAAATATCAATCCTAAAGGCTTCCATTTTTGAACAGCAGTTTTGCAATTATTGGAAAAACATAGCTGAAAAATGAATGGAATCAGATACTTTGTGAACCAGAATATTTATCATAATCTTCTATTGAACAGAGGTCTCTGTGAGACAGATTAATTAAAATCTTCAACTGTGTGCAGTGTGTTGCCTGTAAACATGCTCTGTAGGATCATTTGAGGCTTATCCAGATTGTCAGTATATGGCAGGAAGGTTGGCAGCATGGTAAGTTGCCTGTCAATTTGTCATACACCACAGTGACATCATTCAAACAGAGAACCACTACTGTGAGACAAACCATCTTCCAGTGGTAGCCTGGAGTCAACAACCTGATTACAGCATAAAAGTTGTGGCTCACAGGCACCCGCAAGAAAATGCAAAAGAGCTGTGCACTGCCCATTTAGAAGGCAGCTGTATTTGTACAGACCAGTCACCAAGCTTTTTCTGAAATAAATCGGGATATTTTTTAAAAACCAAGACTAATCACACACAGGCTACAAACCACTGTTTTTTACCTTATTGAGATTTTTGCTCACTTTTCAATCTCCTTCATAGAATCTTCTCTTCTTCCTCATCAAGAAAGCAACAAAACTGGAGACATTTAAATCACTAAACCATCTTCTTTATTATTTCAGCCTCTAATGTTGCTGCTGGGAAAAGGTTCCTCTCAGCTCACCAAGTGTTCATCATCAGGCTGAAAACTCATCTGAAGCAAAATGGAAAAGTTTGAAGAAGTTGACAGTTTTCATAACAATGAAAAAAATTCCTTCCACTAATCAAATTTCAGCTTAAAAAGTTCTTCTCTTCTTCCATGAGAAAGTTCTTTAACTGCACACATTTTTCAAACATCAAATCCCCATCTACAAGAAATCACTTCTGAAAATCAGCTCTGTTTCACTGTCAGGGAGAATGGTTTGAAAGTCCTGTAGACACTTTCTTCAAAGTCAATTCATTTTACAACATAGTTTATACTGTGCTGCAAGTAAACTGCCATTTTGTTGCAGTTTGCCTACTTTGTTGTCCTCGGTGTCGACATACTGGCTGAAAACATAGGGGGTGGACATGCAGTACTGTCTACTGTAAATGATGTAGCCGACAGATGCACAGTTGCATTTCACAGTCTTTTACTTCCACTTTTCACAGCCTCCCAATAATACACGGTTATATATGGCCAGTGCAGAACTTCCCATAAGCCTCATTACTAGTTTCCAGGCAAACATCCACATACTGCAACAATAGTTTACTGTTGAACATCTACAAGCAATAAAAACATAACCAAATAATTCACATTTCTTTCGGAATAATCAGGTACGTATGGAACAGACACTGTCATTGCTTTAACACATGGCCTGTTCACGTACCACTTACATCACTGTTAAGGTGATGCATCGTGGTTGTTCTAACCAACACAGCTTCCTCGTCTGAAACTTGGCCATGGACTGACTGTCTCACGACCCTTATATATCACCACGATAATAGGTACTGAAACTACACATTGAGCAAAGTTAAATTTACAGAAATTGTGATAAAAATTTAATTTACTCGGTTAACTGAATGCATTAAAAAATTCCGTCTTTTTAACAGTTTCTTCTACTACAAGAGTTAGGCCGAATTATTTCTTTTAATCATGAAATTCACATATATAGTTATGCAAGCAATACCTTTGTCATATCTGTTAATTACCTTAGAATTAATTAAGGGCTGGCTTTGCTAACATGTTTCCAACTAGAGCCAAATAGATACTTTACGAATACTAGCATTTCATATTCCAAATGTTTGCAATTATTACAAGATTTACATTTGTTTATAAATCAACAATAGAATTATAGAATTCAAGTTACATAAAAATGATTGATTTTGCCCTATAATAAAAGGTACTAACTAGGAATACTCAATATAAATTAGAAAATCAATTACACACACAAAATTCGACCTGCTGTTAAATTCTTTGAAACTAAGGGCCAACCTTTCTCTTTTATGAAAATACAGATTATATTCACATATGTTAATAGTAATTAGTTGAAAGTGAAAAAATGAATTTTAAGGAGGCATACGGCAAAACAAGGGGGAAGCAAAAATTATCCCAGCTTCCTTAGTCACAACTTCTCTTTTGATACGATCATCATTTATTGGCATCAAGACGACTAAGGCTGCCACAGGGGAAGGAAACTGCACAACCCTATTCAATTTTTCCACCGGAGAATTACAAAGCACTGTCACGATTGACCTCTGATGCACTACTCGAAAACAATGGCTATTGAGTCAAGTGTGGCAACTTAGCGCTCTTAATAAAAGCAGAAGTTAAAAGTCAGTAACTCTTACAAGACTGCCCCTCATTGAAATCAGTAATGAACAAATTGATGTGAAGACCACAACATTATATAAAATGTTGTCAATTTTTATGTAACCAGGATTGTTGTCTATCCCAACAAAGTACAGTTGAGAGTTGGGTTTCCAACCAGATATTTGGAATGATCCCACCTATACTAGGATATCAGGCAACTATGGTCAAGACAGAATCCAAGACTCCACATTATCAATGTGGCCTCCATTACATATGACGCTAACATCCCACCTCCAAAGCACTGGTCTGTGGAGATGGGTACCGGAAAACACAGAATGGGTGCTCAATCAGTGGGGTAGGATTCCATTAACCGATGCATCCTGGAGTAACCTGACATCTGATGATTGTCAAAGAAAGGTGTGGAAGCAGCAGGAAACTATGAGACTTCAAAAAGAAAGTTACCCATTACTATGACACACTGAGTAACTTTTACTGTATGCTGCAATACAATTCAAAGTGATGCAGATATTTCTCTTCACTACAGTCACCAAGATCTGTAAACAACAATTGTAACATCCCACCAACTGTTCAGTTTCTTGACAATATAAATCTGTCCCTCAGTCATTGAACAATTTGAGGACTGGTGTGAATTTCCTCTTTGATGGAAAATCTCTTTCCTGCCAGATATCCAAGCAGCTTGCTGGAAAGACTGAATGGTCTTCATCAAATTGTTGGCACTGTTTCACTACGACTGGATGCTACATTGCATTGCACCTCATTTGGGCCATACACTGCCAGAATTTCATGGCGAATTTGTGTGCAATTTAGATGTTTTGCCAACAAGAGCCATAATGTTCCTTGTACTTCAACTTTGGAGTGCCATTTCACTCCCACAATGTGATGAACCTGTTGTCCATACTGCAGCAGAATTGTCTCAGCAGGAAATCGGGAACATGCACACTCTTCCAACAGTGTGCCGTGCCTGTTGCGTAATGGTCTTAGCATGAGATGATGTGTAACTTAATTTCGGAAGTCCCTATACCTCAAGTATGTCTCTTGAATGATTCAATAACCATCCAGGACCATGTCTTCAGCAATTCTTTTGGATCAGTGCTCATTGTGTAGAAGCAGAAGAAGATACACACATGAATGCGAGTCAGGAAGCAACAGTTCAAATCTGTGTCCAACTTTTGCTCAAGTTAAAGAAATTATGCCTTCCCTCTGCAACAGAAAATTCTCTGGAATTAAGCAATGCTAACATGCATTTTGTTCTGTAAGTAGTGCAACATTCTTTAATAATCCTCCTGATACTGTGTTACTATCACATTTTTACTGTTAAACGATGTTTGCTGATCTCACTTGGTGATGGGGTGGTAGGGTCAACCAATATCTCTCTGGAAATTTATACAGCGAGATAATCACAAGCCTATTTGGTCCCAGGTAGGGAGATTGGGGCCCACCCAAACAGAACCCTGCTTGCCTCAGTACAGCATATTCCATAGCAGTTACTCAGTAATGATTGTTTCACTTGAATAACCAATCCCCTGAACCCTTATTGACAAATGGTGCATCTTCAAAATTATTTTTTCTCCTACAATTTTCACAGTGCAGCCAATAAATTCAAAATCCCATCCACTATGACGTACAATGTTCCATTACTGTGTCATTGCATGGTAGGCAAAAGCATGTCAAGAGCTTCAAGTGGCAATGGACTGTTCCCCAGCTCATGAAATCCATATTTGACAAATGTGCACCCAGTCAATGAGACTGATCTCATCGAGATGTTCAGCATTTGTCATGACCCAAAAATCAAAAGTGGCATAAAGAATAATGATGGTGTAGCACGCATTTAACATGCACCCTGCCCCCCAACCAAGTGTTTTCTGGAAGTTGAGGAAGACAATTGTAACCTGAGAGCTATTATTGTCTGCTTTTCTGGGGTTCTCATTGCACAACATTAGTTCATGCTGACTATTTACTGAACTTTGTTGCTTTTTGTTTCAGTCTCAATCTTCAACAAAATTTTATATGTGTGACCCAGCCACATATGAGGAGCTTATATGCAAAGGCAAACATGTCTGGAATTTAAAATAAATGAGACACAGGATAAGCAGAACCTAAAAAATCATACAATTTAAGTGAAATCAAACATTTGCCAAGATACAAGCCTATGAAAATACATGTGTGTCCACATACACATTTTGTGTGAAGGATAACTAATCCATTAGATCCAGTCGAGTGATTTCCATTCCAGTCACACTGTTGTTCTCATGCAGAGCAACAGTTTGTGCTTCTGTGCTCCCTCATAATATGTTGCATAGTGCTCATAATTATTATTACAAGGACACAGTTACTGACTGCATTTTTGATAGAATAGGAAAACTTCTCAGAAAAAAGCCAACAGTTGTAACAAAAGAGGAATACAATGAGATCAACAATCAGTGACTGAGCTAAGAAACCTTGCTGACTGATATGAAATTCCTATCTAAGGGCCTTCAAGATCTACATTACATATGTGAAATAAAATGTATTTCCATACACAAGTACAAAGCTATGGGAAACACTTGTACTGATGTTAAGGCAACTGCGTTCTAGAAGTCCCAGCTAGATGTAAAAGAGCAGATGAACCATTACAAAACCCTTTCCTTGGACAAAATCCAAAGTACTTTTCAGCCATCCAGTCTAAGATGTTGATGGTTTACAGTAAACTATTTTTTAAGAAAACTGGAGAAATCACTAGGAGTTAAGTTGGAACTCAACCATCACTGATGATATTTCCATGTTGCTTGTGATTGTTAAGAAAATTATTCTGGTTTCCATGTTTCAATGTAACACTTATGTCAAAGAATATTTCTAAAGATAGTTAATGCCACAGTTACATAATTTTATTCTGGTATGGTGATCTGAAACATTTAAAAGAATTGTGAAGTAACAATAAAACCTGAAATTTGAATAAAAGAGTGAAAACTAATATTAGTGCTACAGTGGCCAATTTACAATTTTGTTCTATGATATCACATACTACACTATAAAAATATATGAAATGATATGGTATAACAAGCATTATACAGGAAGAGGTAAGTTATTTTGAAAGAAAACAGAAGATTATTGCTTTTGAAAATCACTCATGGTTCATGTAATGAGAACATGTCCAATTTAAATGTGCTTTTTAAAGGAATATTTTTATTGGAGATTTGATTTACAGATATGAACTGCCTTTTGGCCTAAAAGTAAAAGGCATTCACACTGCAATATGCTATTTTCATTCTTATGTATGCCCAAAATAAGTTTCATGTTGACTGTGAAAAATGGCATTTAGTAGATATGTTCATTTTTGGATGTAGCCTTCTCAATATTTGCTTGGGCCTTTGTTCCACTTCAAGATGGGGTCGACCCTGATACTATGGAGCTGGCAATGTTGGTGTCAGAGGGTTGCCAGATGCCCTTACTGTCGCCATCACATACCCCCCAGGACAGAAGTAATGTACCCTAGCTGTCTGCTTCTAGTGTAAGCCATGAACTAGTGCAAATGTTTTTCAAATGTCTGCAAGTTGTGTAACTGAGGTGGTACATGGGGACCAGCCCAGTATTTACCTTGTGGGATGTGGAAAATTGCCTAAAAATCACATCCAGACTTGCCGCACACCGACCCTCATTGTTATCCTGCTGGGCTGATTCAGTCTGGGGCCACCACACGTACACAAGTCCAGGAAGCAGCGCATCAGTGCTCATGGCTAACCTGTTGGTTCGTTCTCCGAAATTCATCTATGGAATAGCACTTGTCAACTTTTATTATCAGCCAGCACCTTGTTAATTAAAGGGAGGTGGTCAAATATTTTTATGGCTGCATGCTATGCTTCTTACTGTGCTACAACAAGATTAAGTCCCTCTGTTTTTCTTCCTAGTATTGTATTTATGAATTCTAGTATTATTTTCATATTGTGCTGATCCTTTACAACAAATTTCGTAAGAGTGTATGTGTTGTGAGGCTACCTAATTTCATTATCTATGTGAAGTTTCAGGATAGGCACTGTGCATTTGTGTGTGTGTATGTAGGGGGAGGGGTGGGGGGCACAGGCCCACATTCTCCATATGACATCAATGAAAGAAGGAAGTTAAATTTTCTAATGCTGTCATTGCCACTTATGGCAATCACATTTAGAGCAAATGTTGCTGCACTCAGTTGTTGGAAAAGTTCCTTAATAAGTGATTTATAATTCAGGTTCTCATCACTATGTACCCCCAGGTATTTTTAACAATCAGTTTTCACATATTTCTTTTCCATCATGCTTCATTATTAGTGATGATTTGTCTTTCCTTGTACAAAACCGAATAAGATGCCTTTTCTTTGTAAATGAAGTGCTAGACCGTTTACTGAGAACCAATGTATGACACTTTTGAGTATTTCATTTATTGCTCCAATCCTTTATCGGCAAAGTTTCAGACAATTACCCTTCATCAAATTCTTGTTGAGACCTAGAGAAGACAAATCTGGTCTACAAAGAGTGTCACAAATGTTAACTGTGTTCTTTAATGCTTCAACAGATTGTTATCTGTAATGTAGGCCTGCAATTACGTGCATCTGCCTTGCAACCATTCCAGAAAATGGGAATGGTGTGCCCTTTGCAGTCACATGGAATGACTTGTTGCTCCAATAAACTGCCACAAGAGGAGGGGTCAGTTCTCACATGAGATTTACACTGAATTGATATCTCCTGTTAGTTTCGGTTACCTTATATCTGACGAGTTATTATAGTTGATATTTCCATTTGATGTATATGAAGTGACAAAAGAAAATTGGTAGCAGGGCTGGGATTCAAACCCGAGTCTCCTCTCGGTATTCCCTCGAAACTCTAACAGCACTGCCTCTCAGATTAGATTAATTATTTATTCCATAGACCCTCAAAAGAGGGGATCCTCCTGGGTGTGGAACATGTCCAACAGTATTGGAATAGTACCTCAGAATCAAATGAAACAGGAGATCCTACCTGAATCCCAGGTACAGCTGCTTTAATTAAATGAAACTAAATGGTTCCACCTCCCCCCCCCCCCCCCCCCCCATGAACCATGGACCTTGCCGTTAGTGGGGAGGCTTGCGTGCCTCAGCAATACAGATGGCCGTACAGTAGGTGCAACCACAACGGAGCGGTATCTGTTGAGAGGCCAGACAAACGTGTGGTTCCTGAAGAGGGCAGCAGCCTTTTCAGTAGTTGCAGGGGCAACAGTCCGTATGATTGACTGATCTGGCCTTGTAACACTAACCAAAATGGCCCTGCTGTGCTGGTACTGCGAATGGCTGAAAGCGAGGGGCAACTACAGCTGTAATTTTTCCCAAGGGCATGCAGCTTTACTGTATGGTTAAATGATGATGGCGTCCTCTAGGTTAAAATATTCCTGGTGGTAAAATAGTCCCACATGTGGATCTCCGGGCAGAGACTACTCAAGAGGACGTTGTTATCAGGAGAAAAAACTGGCATTCTACGGATCAGAGCATGGAATGTCAGATCCCTTAATCGGGCAGGTACGTTAGAAAATTTAAAAATAGAAATGGATAGGTTAAAGTTAGATATAGTGGGAATTAGTGAAGTTCGGTGGCAGGAGGAACAAGACTTTTGGTCAGGTGAATACAGGGTTATAAATACAAAATCAAATAGGGGTAATGCAGGAGTAGGTTTAATAATGAATAAAAAAATAGGAGTGCGGGTGAGCTACTACAAACAGCATAGTGAATGCATTATTGTGGCCAAGATAGACACGAAGCCCACACCTACTACAGTGGTACAAGTTTATATGCCAACTAGCTCTGCAGATGAAGAAATGTATGATGAGATAAAAGAAATTATTCAGGTAGTGAAGGAGACAAAAATTTAATAGTCATGGGTGACTGGAATTCGGTAGTAGGAAATGGGACAGAAGGAAATGTGGTAGGTGACAATGGATTGGGGGTAAGGAATGAAAGAGGAAGACGTCTGGTAGAATTTTGCACGGAGCACAACTTAATCATAGCTAACACTTGGTTCAAGAATCATAAAAGAAGGTTGTATACATGGAAGAAGCCTGGAGATACTAGAAGGTATCAGATAGATTATATAATGGTAAGACAGATATTTGGGAATCAGGATTTAAATTGTAAGACATTTTCAGGGGCAGATGTGGACTCTGACCACAATCTATTCGTTACAAACTGTAGATTGAAACTGAAGAACCTGCAAAAAGGTGGGGCCTGGATAAACTGATTAAACCAGAGGTTGTACAGAGTTTCAGGGAGAGCATAAGGGAACAATTGTCACAAATGGGGGAAAGAAATACAGTAGAAGAAGAATGGGTAGCTTTGAGGGATGAAGTACTGAAGGCAGCACAGGATCAAATAGGTAAAAAAAAAAAAAACAAGGGCTAGTAGAAATCCTTGGATAACAGAAGAAATATTGAAAGTAATTGATGAAAGGAGAAAATATAAAAATGCAGTAAATGAAGTACGCAAAAAGGAATACAAACGTCTCAAAAATGTGATTGACAGGAAGTGCAAGATGGCTAAGCAGGGATGGCTAGAGGACAAATGTAAGGATGTAGAGGTGCATATCACTAGGGGTAAGATGGATACTTCCTACAGGAAAATTAAAGAGACCTTTGGAGAAAAGAGAACCACTTGTATGAATATCAAGAGCTCAGATGGAAACCCAGTTCTAAGCAAAGAAGGGAAGGCAGAAAGGTGGAAGGAGTATATAGAGGGTGATGTACTTGAGGACAATATAATGGAAATGGAAGAGGATGTAGTTGAAGATGAAATGGGAGATATGATTCTGTGTGAAGAGTTTGACAGAGCACTGAAAGACCTGAGTCAAAACAAGGCCCCGGAAGTAGACAACATTATATTTGAACTACTGACGGCCTTGGGAGAGCCAGTCCTGACAAAACTCTACCATCTGGTGAGCCAGATATATGAGACAGACGAAATTCCCTCAGACTTCAAGAGGAATATAATAATCCCAATCCCAAAGAAAGCAGTTTTTGACAGATGTGAAAATTACCGAACTATCAGTTTAATAATCCACAGCTGAAAAATACTAACGCAAATTCTTTACAGACAAATGGAAAAACTAGTAGAAGCTGACCATGGGGAAGATCAGTTTGGATTCCGTAGAAATATTGGAACACGTGAGGCAATACTGACCCTACAACTTATCTTAGAAGAAAGATTAAGGAAAGGTAAACCTACATTTCTAGCATTTGTAGACTTAGAGAAAGCTTTTGACAATGTTGACTGGAATACTCTCTTTCAAATTCTGAAGGTGGCAGGGGTAAAATACAGAGAGCGAAAGGCTATTTACAGTTTGTACAGAAACCAGGTGGCAGTTATAAGAGTCGAGGGACATGAAAGGGAAGCTGTGGTTGGGAAGGGAGTGAGACAGGGTTGTAGCCTCTCTTCGATGTTATTCAATCTGTATATTGAGCAAGCAGTAATGGAAACAAAAGAAAACTTGGGAGTTGGTATTAAAATCCATGGACAAGAAATAAAACCTTTGCGGTTCACCGATGACATTGTAATTCTGTCAGAGACAGCAAAGGACTTGGAAGAGCATTTGAACAGAATGGACAGTGTCTTGAAAGGAGGATATAAGATGAACATCAACAAAAGCAAAATGAGGATAATGGAATGTAGTTGAATTAAGTCGGGAATTAGATTAGGAAATGGGACACTATTTGGGGAGCAGAATAACTGATGAAGGTCAAAGTAGAGAGGATATAAAATGTAGACTGGCAATGGCAAGGAAAGCATTTCTGAAGTAGAGAAATTTGTTAAAATCGAGTATAGATTTAAGTGTCAGGAAGTCGTCTCTGAAAGTATTTTTATGGAGTGTAGCCTTGTGTGGAAGTGAAACATGGACGATAAATAGTTTGGACAAGAAGAGAATAGAAGCTTTTGAAATGTGGTGCTACAGAAGAATGCTGTAGAAATAGATGAGTAGATCACATAACTAATGAGGAGGTATTGAATAGAATTGAGGAGAAGAGGAGTTTATGGCACAACTTTACAAGAAGAGGGGACCGGTTGGTAGGACACCTATTTTCAGTCACAGCTATTGATTTGTGTTAAAAACAGGGATTTAATTTTGAGTATTCTACCATAAACCTGTTCTGATAGTAAAACAAGTAGAAACATGCTAAAAATAAGCTCATCTGCTATGTATCCATATCATTGTTCACCCAGAGAGGTGCTGGTGAGTATCCACAACACTGATGGCATTTACGTAAGAGGATTCCATTTAAATAGGTCTCATTTCTCCTGCTGCCTTTGTACACTGTGTGCATCTAGTAGTGAGTTTGTATACTTGATCAAGTTCATGCCGTATTACCTCCTAATAATATGGATGGAGGAGGTCGGAATTGAAAAAAGTGCTGTAATTGTAGCTCTGCATCACAAAGGCTATTCTAGCAAGTCATTGTAGTCAATGAAAACTATCCCAAAAAAAACCGACACCATGACCTTGCCTGCAGATGAAGCAGTCTTTGCCTTCTTTGGAGTCTGTTCTCCAATTTGTGACCATTGCTTTGATTCCTTTTTTTGTCTCAGGAGTGAAGTGGTGGACCCTTATTTCATCCATGGTTATGAAAAGGTGCAAAAAATCAGCTTTTTATTCTGAAACTTCTCTAAACACTCAACTGAAACATCTTTATGACATTGTTTCTCCTTGAGTGTGGGCAAACACAGCATAAATCTTGCACGCAGTTTTCTCATGTCCAAGTTTTCAGACAATATGTGATGTACCACACATTGTGAAATGCACTTACAGTAGATGATCATCCAGTACTGCTTTGTGGATTTTTTTCACCATTTCTGGAGTCATTACCTCATTTTGTCAACCACTGTGATGCTCATCTTGGCAGCTCATACGGCCTTGCTTAAACTCAGGCACCCAATATTTTACTGTCGTCAACAAAGGAGCAGACTCTCTCAAAGTAGAAGCTTTAATATTGGTTGCACTGAAGCATTTCAAATAATATATTGCATCAGGTAACAATGACCAATTTTCTCCATTTTAACAAGTTCACACAACATTCACTACTGGTAGCTGCCAAACAAATACTAAACAATGTGGCGTCTTCAGACTTGAAACATATGCTTCATAGATCATATACTCTCTAATTCAGAGGTATTTTTCAACAACAACTGCCATCTCTCAGTCAGTCCAGGTACTTATGGGACCACCCTCGTATATGGGCTTCATTTCTGGATCCTGATAAATGTGTAATATAATTCTAAGATCTTTTTATAATATTTGTAGAATATTTAGTTTTCTTCCAGTTAGCCATTCCAATTTTTCGTAAAAGAAATATGCCCTCTTGATTTACTTTTGCCTGTGATATTCATGATTTTCTGATACTTCTTGTTCCATTGCTCAAATATGACCAATTAATTGTACAAAATTCTCGTTCTCTTCATTGTCAGGAACTTCATCACTCAGCTCATGGAACTATTCCAGTCAGACATTAAGATTGCTGCTAAACTCTGTCCTAGTTTTCTTTTATCTAAGATGTTTATTCCACAAACTAGAGGTGCAGAGAGCATTATTTCTCATAGGTAAGTATTCTATGTAAAAAGCAAATTAACTGTAATTAGTTTTGATATACCTAAAGTAATGTACATAAAAGTTCAAGCGAATGTAGGAAACCAGTGAAGTAATGTACACTTTGTTTCAGATTGTAGCACTTGTACTTGTGCAGATGACAAGTGTCCTCCAAACTATAATAATTTTTCACAAACAGTTCAACCCAATGTAACTGAAAGCCAATGATGGCTGAAGCTTACAGATAGAGAGTTAAGGGCATGAACTCCATCCACCTGAGACAAAATGTAGATGGGAAAATCATGTGGGACAAGTGTCACCCGCACAAGCAATGGAGGGTTAAAAGAGGAACTGGTATCTGCATGAAGCAAATAGACTGTAATAAATGGAAGACAAGCAGCATCAATAATAAAAATGGGTAGCATGCACGAATAGTAAGATGAACTAGCAACACCTATTACAGCACCTCGATGATGGCAAGATGCAATGCTGATGTAGCAGCTGAGCATTCCACTGAATTCCACAGCCATAACCCACTGTGTTGATGTTGGGTTTTCGGGTACCTCGAAGATTCTTTACATGAGTTTGAGTGCTTACTGGCAAATGATATTTTAGTGCAGAGTCATTCTACAATTAGCAGTATTTTGAGAGATTCTGAGTGTGTGGTTTGAAATGTTTTCAGTGAAAAACAATGGTCTGATCACAATTTGTACTAACCACTGCAGACATCATAAAAATTAGGAGTTAAGCATCATATATTTCCTAAGAACAATTACACCAAACAAAAATTATTAAAAAGCTTATAAACATAATGATTCACTTTCACTTGCTAATGCTTTTTCATGGTTTATGAATAGGATTTTACAAGCAAACTATTGAATCTTCCTCTGAAACACAAGTTGGAACCTGATGATGTGCCAGCTGTGTTTCCCATGCTACAGAATGGATGTAGGTGGAAATAATGAGCCTAATATCAGGATGCTAAACTGGATATAAAAAAGAAATTACTGTAAAGAAGTAGAAGAGATTCTGCAAGTAAAGGCAGGGTGAATAATGTAAAACGCTCACGGCAAATCTTGTGGAAATGGGAGCAGGTGTGGTTTTCACAAAATGAATTGGTAGTCAGGAGCTCATATTGTTAACCAAGAAACAGAGCATAAATAATACTTAGAAAGTGTATTGTTTGTGCAAAAATACAATTTTTTAAGTGGAACAATGCCTATTGACATTAAGAAACTAAAAGTGGTATGCCTCAGAATGTCAGTGGCGTTTGTTGCAGGAATCTAGTACGAGTCATTTATGCATTATAATATTGTGCACAGTTTCCACACTGACACTTGTCTGTGCCACTGAACCTGCATAGTTGCTACGTACAATGTTCTTATGTTTGCTTACAGTGTGCTTGTATGTTTCTTGAGTGCATAAAGACTTGCTAATCAGTTAATATGTGACAGTCCAAGCAGTAGGTCATGAGTGGTTGACGGGATTTACTAATGCTTAAAAAGCAGACACACTCATGATGTACAAAGAGTTTCATAAGACTGTAGTTAATTCTTGTACAGTGTACGAGGCAAGATATCCCAATAGATATTGACCATCTTGGCAATTATTTAGAATCTTCAATGAGTTACTAAAAGTGGTAGCATAACACCTAAACATTGTGATGGAAATAAACAAATTAGGACAGAAGATGGGGCAATTAATATTCTTGCTACTGTTTGCAGTTGATCTGCACATAAGTTCCTACAGAATCGCAAGAGGAAGTGTATGAGTCAGACAATTGTCCTGCACATTCTTCACTGACACAGGTTCCATTCCTATCACATCTCTAAAACATTACTATGAATTAATTTTGATTTAAGTTAAAGTACTCACCATTGCTGGTGATCTGTCACAGCAGAAAACAGTGACTGTAGGATTTAACCATAAAGTTAAATGAATTTTTAATCTAGTATAATGTTTCAGCTGAATATTTATTATCATCTCAAAGTAAATAAAACCATCTTGACAAATCTAAAATAAGTTGTAACATACTTACAATAATGAAATGAAACACACTCAACAAGCAACATACTTTCTGTCCAAATACACACAAAGTACTGACCCCCTATGCCAATATGTCTACCCCTATGTATAAATTCCAAACAATCACGAACAATCTGCAGCGTTGTTTAGGATCATTTTTTGATTAACTAACAATTAAAATTAACATATAAAAACTGAAAATACATGTATAAACGTATGTTTACTCCAGAACGACAAGTACAATTCTATGTTGGGTCATATTTGTGATACTATTTGAGTATAATTTCTCGAGTACATAATTGCAATAATGCATTTACATGTCTCGTTAAGTACTTGAGTCTCCCTTCATGGAAATTGTTCCCTTCATGTATAGAGCTTCTACACTTTGAAGTAAATGAAATCAAGCAGTTATTTTTGCAGTTATAATTTTTTCTAGATGAGTTACATATTTTTTTGTGTGCATGTGTAATTCTGAATTCATCTGGAGAATGCATGTTTTAAGTGAGTCTGTTATGTTTCAACACACCCAAAGGGATTTGTGAAACTGAAAGTTGAACAAAACCTTTTCTGACACATGGAGGAACAAGAATTTTACTTATGGTATGAAATAAATCCACTATTTGATTAAGTATGTAAATTAATATGAAGCATAATACAAACTTATTACTCAATAGCAGAAGGAAAGAACAAGTTCTTTCTTAACTATATGAGCTAATATGTAACTTAGAGTTTCAAAGCTAGTAAAAATTCCAAAGCGTAAATGCAGTAATGTCTATACTTTACATATATGTAAATAGTCTTGATATTTGCAGTATGCAGACTGCTTCGTAGAGAATCTTGAAGCGTGCAGTATGCAGACTGCTTTATAACATGACATGCCTGACCAAGTATCTTCAAGAGTGCAGAAATATTAGCTTGTTTCCCAGATCCTCCTGTGAAATAGGCTTTTGTCAACAATGGCAAGTGTTGACACGGTAAGCTACAAGGATCTCAGCAATAGAGGCATATGCATGTGGACAGAGGGAAGGAGAGCTTGGTACTCTGATGAGAAGCAAGAAATTAAACAGAATGATTCAGAGTGTTGGAGTTGAAGAAGAAAAGATGACAGACCCCAAAGACAAGACACCCCCCTACCGAGGACCCCCACTGTTCCAGAACTTCACTGTGGCACCGGAGAGAGAAGAGTGTTCAGTATTACCTGCAGAATGGACTTGACACTGCTTCGCCTTCCCAGTCCTCGAATATTAACCCCAACACTCCCTAATGACTAATCAACAAAGGGTGAACAATTTGCATTCTGCAGGACAGAGTAAATGACATATATAATGCCGTATTGATTAATTCAAGTAACAAATGCTAGATACTACCAACTGACTTACAAGCAGCCCCTCTAATATCTGTGTTTGATCTTACATAAACATGAAATATTGGAACCTCTGACATATCTGAGACATAAACATGAAAATAATAAAGAGAGGTACAGAATTACTGTGTTCCTCTGATATCTGTTGCTGCTCAAACATAAATTAGTACATAAACATGAAAATATAGAAATAAGGTAGCCAAATGCATCAAATTACAACATATGCCATATCAATTAATAAACAAAGTCAACTAACTGCCTCGTTGGGCAGATCATACAAATGTAAAATGTTCATATTATAAGAAGTACTTTGTCATGCATCAATATGTTTGCTAAACACCATAAAGTCAAGTATAAAAAAAATTATGTCACATTTTCAAAATTAAACAGAAGGCAAATCTGAGATACAAAATTTTAGGTTCCTAAAATCTTGGCTGAGTGTCATGTTCTCCTTCCAACAGACAAAACATATATGAAGTGCTATTTCAAGTTCAAGGACATATTTCATGTGTTTATAATGTTACAAAATTATA
The DNA here is from genome assembly GCF_023864345.2 of Schistocerca serialis cubense. Taxonomy (NCBI): domain Eukaryota; kingdom Metazoa; phylum Arthropoda; class Insecta; order Orthoptera; family Acrididae; genus Schistocerca; species Schistocerca serialis. The sequence goes on from NC_064640.1 coordinate 822,448,017, forward strand.
TATAAGGCAAAGGTAAAAGATGTATATTTTTTCAAGCTCCAGTATGTATAAATAAACAGTTGTTAGCAGAGTGATGGAATTAATTAAGTCAAGATATTGTTGTTAATAACTGCTGGGGTATGCTGTACACCACAAGAAAGCAGTTCACATTTAAGGTTAGGAAACCACAAGGACGGACAGAGGAATTTGCCCGCAATAATTGTCAAAGGCACCTTGTTCTCGTAGCTAGAAAGTCATCATCCCAATTGTTTATTTATTTGCTTTGTAGAGACTGAGAGCCACCATGGCCAGATGCCACTGTAGAATCAGGTTTATACTGGTACGTTAAGTACCCACAGGGTACTTCGAGAATGTATACTGCTCAATAACCAGTTGACGGTTGTCTCGTTGATCATCACCACACTAGACATGATGTAGCAACATCACATAAGACAGTAAATAAAACTGGGCACAGATAAAGGTAAATTCTGACATAGATTAATTTAAAGGGTGAAGTACCACTAGTTTCATATGAATGAGTAAAAAAAAAAAATTGGAACAAAATGGATAATTCGGCCATCCTAAAGGTTTGATCTATATGTATATATTTTCTCATCAGTCATAAAATAATGAATTAACAAGACTTCAGTTGAAAGTAGATGTCTGAAGAAACAATAGCTATACCATGAGTACAAATCCTCATGGGCTGCAGACAAATACCTAATCTTTGAAACATTATTTTATCATAGATTTGCCTTGTGCTACACATTACATTCCAATTGTTTATGACTGTCAGAATACAAATAATACAATAACATAATATTGGACTGGTTTTCATGAAGTACACATTAGTGAAAAGCATTGGCTTGCTGCAACATTGAACAGCACCTAACCTACTTTCTTCATCATTTCAAATTTTCCATTCAAACATCCTACGTCACCTGAGATTTATAGCTGAGCAGTTTGCTGATTTGAGCAGACATTGTGACAAAAGTAATATGCAGAACACCTTATATGTGTATCAGACAGATAGCATAATACATATAGATACCAGACATGGAGCAATCATCCAAGTATGTCTGAATACACAGTGCACCAAACCCTTCTAAAGATGGGCCTCTGCAGTCAATGACCCGTGCACGTGCCACTGTTAAACCACAACATCGGCAACTACAACTGAAATGGGCATGTGACCATTGGCACTGGAAATTAGTACAGTGACAGAGCATTGCTCGGTCTGGTGAACTGTGATACTTTTTTAATCACGCTGATGGGAGGGCGCAAAGCCTCTGTCTTCCAAAGGAACAGATGGCGGTGGCTCTATTATGCTCTGAGGACATTCAAGTGGGCATCCATAGGTCCGGTGGAGCTCGTGCAAGGAGTATTGTACACCCCTTCTTAACAATTATGTTTTCCAACGGCAGTGGCATTTTTCAGCAAGATAATGCAGCGTGTCACAAGGCAAAGAGAGAGTGATGGAGTGGTTTGAGGAACACAGTGGCAAGTCCAGTTGATGTTCTGGTCCCCCAACTCACCATATCTGAAATTGGTAAGGATGTGACTGAACGTGGCGTCAGAGATCAGCATCCCTCCCTGGAATTTATGGGAATTAGGTAACTTATGTGGTGCCAGCTACCTACCAAGACCTCATTGCTTCCATACCACAATGCATTGCCACTGTCATCCCTGTCGGAGGCGGCCATACCGGTGATAAGGTAGGTGATCATGCTGTTCTGGCTGATCAGTGTATGCACAAGTAAATTATGTGTATTAATGACCTTGCAGACAATATTAAAAGTAAACTCAGGCTTTTTCCAGTTGATGCAGTTGTCTATAATGAAGTATTGCCTGAATGAATCTTCATAAATATTCAGTTAGATCTTGATAAGATTTGAAAGTGGTGTTCTTCAACGTGATGTAAATGTTCACTAGTGTAAAATTGTGCACTTCACAAAATGAAAAAAGCATAGTAACCTGTAACTATAATATCAGTGAGTCACTGTTGGAATCAGCAAACTTATACAAATACCAGGGTGTTACACTTTGTGAGGATATTAAAGGGGGATGATAACGTGGGCTGAGTCATGGGTAGAGCAGGTGCCATACTTTGATTTATTGGAGAATGCTGCGGAAATGCCCTCACTCTACAAAGGAGATTGCTTAAAAATCACTCGTGTGACCCATCCTAGAATACTGCTCAAATGTGTAGGAACCGTACCAGATAGGACTAACAGGGGATATTGAACATATACAGGCAAGGGCAGCACAAATGGTCACAGGTTTGTTTAATCCATTAATCCAAGGGAGAGTGCCACAGAGATGCTGAAGAAATGGAAGTGGCAGGCTCTTAATAATAATTACAGCACACATCAAGGTATCCAAACAATCATTCTTCCTGCACTCCATATGTGAATGAAATGAGAAGAAATCCCTGTACCTGGTATATAAGGCTATCACCAAGAGAAACTTGTAAAATCAAATTCAGACAATTTACAATTTTGACAGTTCCATCCATCTATGTATGTATGTGAAACTATCATGTATGTCAAAGCAAACTGTGCACTAATGCTAAACAGAGAAGTACACATTTGTAGCACAAAAGTTAAAGTTTGTTATCACATAGTCTGTTATCACATCAATGGTACTTGACTACAACTGGCTGATAAAGGTCCTGCTAAAGCTGGGTGTTTATTACACAACAGGCTACCAAACAATTTACAAAATACAAAAGTAAGAGAGTTCTAGACAATAGTTTGGCTGTACAAAGTTAAGGAATACTTTGGGAATAGTCCAAAAGAATCAGAAAGAAATTGCTCTACTATGGCACTTCAGAGATGTCTCTCTCTCTCTCTCTCTCTCTCTCTCTCTCTCTCTCTCTCTCTCTCTCTCTCTCTCTCTCTCTCTCTCTCTCTGAGTTGCATTTTGTGTGGGCGTGTGCACATGCACACATATGTATCTGTCATCTATTTTTGACAGAGGACTGGATTTTACAGTGTTGAAATATTTCGTGATTTTAATATAGATGCAAATCCAAAGAATGTAGTAAATTTGAAGCTCACTGACATATTAAACTCATAAAATCTTTTAAATATAATACATCTACATCAATACTACACAAGCTACTGTATGGTGCATGGTGTAGGATGCCCTGAACAATTACTTCTTATTTCCTTTCCTGTTCCATTTGCAAACAGAATGAGGGAAAAATGACTGTCTACATTCTTCCATGAGAATCCTTATTTATCATGTCTAATCTTCATTATCCTTGCATGAAATGTAAGTTGGTGACAGTAGAATTGTACTGCAATAAGCCTCAGATGCTAGTTCACTAAATTTTCTCAATAGTGTTCCTAGAGAAGAATGTTTCCTTACCTCCAGGGTTTCCCATTTGAGTTCCCTAAGCATCTCCACAATACTTGCATGTTGACTGAACCTACCAGTAACAACTATAATGGCCCACCTCTGAATTATTTTATGTCTTCCTTTAATCTGACCCAAAAACTCAAATAGTATCATGGCTTTCACTAGTATGTCATCTGAACGATGCTTTACTAAAAGTCAATCATTCACCTTCCCTACTACAGTCCTCACATGCTTGTTTCATTTCACATCGCTTTGTACCATTATGCCTAGACATTTAATCGACACGAATGTTTCGAGCATTACACTAGTAACACTTATTCAAGCATTTCTGGTTTGTTTCTCCTACTCATCCACATTAATTTACATTTTTAGACATTTAGAGCTAGCTGAGATTTATCATACCAAACAGAAATTTTTGTCTAAGATATCTTGTATTCTCCTAGATTCACTCAATGATGGCACCTTCCTGTGCATGACAGCATCATCGACAAACGGCTGCAGATTGCTGATCACCCTGTCTGCCACATCATTTGAGCATACAGAAAGAAATAGCAGTCCTTTCACATCTCCCTGGGGCACTCCTTACAATATCCTTGTCACTGACTTACACCAGCCCTCAAGGACAGCACACAGGGTCCTGCTACGTGAGAAGTCTTTGAGCCACTTTCATTTCTGGAGACCTAAACTTTATGCTCATGCCTTCAGTAACAGTCTGCAGTGGGGCACGATATCCAATGCTTTTTGGAAATCTGAGAATATGAAGTCACCCTGTTGCCCTTTTTCCATAGTTTGCAGTATATCATGTGAGAGAAAGGCAAGCTGAGCTTCACACGAGTAATACTTGCTAAAACCGTGCTGATTTGTGGACATAAGTTTCACAGTATCTAGGAAATTTATTGCATTCGAATTCAGGTTGTGTTCTACAATTTTGCAGGAAACCGAATGTTAATGATACTGGTCTGTAATTTTTTGGGTCCTTCGTTTTTCCTTCTTATACACAAGAGTCAACTGTGCCTTTTTCCAGGCACCTGGAACTTTTCAGTGGATGAGAGATTCATTTATTCAAGCTAAGTAAAAGGGCAATGCCATAAACTACTCTTTGTAAAAGCTAATTAGGGTTCCATCTGGACCTGTGACTTATTTGTTTCTAACTATTTCAGTTATTTTGTTATGCCAGGGGTGACCATTACTGTGTCCACCATATGGAAGTCTTTGCAACAGATCAGTGTTTGTATGATTGTCCTGTGTGGATGATTTCTTAAACACAAAATTTAAAACCTCAGCTTTCTCTTTGCTGTCTTTTACCTGCATGCAGGTTGGTCAATGAGTGACTGGATAAAAGCCTAAGACTTGATTAGTAGTCTTATAGATGACCAGAACTTTCTTGTGTTCTCAACAATATCTTTTGCTTAGGTATGACAGTTGTATGGATTGCACATTTATCTTCTTACAGATGCTTCAATCTCTACTAACTTTTCCCGTAATCATTTGTTCATTCTCTTTTGAACTGAGAGTACAACAGCCTTTACTTTCTCAGTATTTTCCAAATTTCAGTGGTAAACCACAAAGGATATTTTCTGTCCTTCATCCACTTAATCAGTACATACTTCTCCAGAGCATGATATACAGTCCATTTAAAATTTTCTATAATTCCTCTACATCCATCATACTGGATGAAACATGGTACCTACCAGAATTAAAGAAAATGTGGAAGGAAGGACCCAAACATGTAACTTACTTTTCACACAACCTGTATATTTAACGATATACAACCATACCTGCAGCCTACATGTTATTGGGTCAAATGGCAGTGTTTACTATTGCACTGGACAAAGCCTCTGCTATTACATGCCTTTCTGCAACATATGAAAATTATATAAGCACCATTGATGACAAGAGTGTTTAAGTTACTCAAAACAGATGACATAATTTTTAATTAGAAGGCTGTATGTCGAAAGGTTCTGGGTTAATATGTGCTTAAAGATTAAACAGATTAGGAAACAATATGACAATGATAAAGCTTACTTAAAAGCAACCAACTTTTTAATTTCAATCAACAGCCAAGGTGCGATTGGATCCCAACCTGTCCCTTTTGACAATCTTATTTTGACTAATGCCCTGGTGACAGTTGGCTGTTAATATTTTCAAAGTTAAACTGATTTCAGTTATTAAGACCATTCTGAAGGAACGTCTTAAAACATCACTTGTGAATACTTAGTACAAGAGAACTCACTTGCCAGAACCACAAGATCCAGCTAAAATACACCAATAATGATCCAGTCTTCCAAACACACCTTAGTACAACAGGTTGTTCAGATTATAACTAAAGACTTAAAAATGTAAATGCAATCAAAGAACTGAACTGGTTAACACCTAAATCTAACTAGAAGGTCCCTCTTTTGTTTAATGGCAACATGTGCATTAGTATAATTGTTCTGGCTGTATTTATGGCCAGGAGCTGGTCATTAGAACATTAATGACTGGGTACAAACCAGAAAGGAAAGGAAATATAATAGTGGGACAAATTTTCAAATGACAACTAGTGTCTCAGTACAATATTATGGCCTCTATTAATGACCAAAGAGCCAACTGAGTAAAACTCTGAGGGTCGGGTACAAACCGGAAAATCATAAGCAGGGCAGGTAGGCAATGACAAAAATCAACATGAGGATTACAGAATGTTACTTTTCTTTATCAGCAAGCAGTTCCATGGGTCCATGGTGCGTTACAGTGGTTACTGTGTGGTGCCAATGAAAGCCAGGTAGAAGAGGGCAGCAAGGACACGAGCAGTCGTCCAACACAGATGTTGCCAACCAACTGACGGGATGTCAGCCTGCTGCATGTAGTCAATGTTGACCCAGTGAAGTACTCTGGTATAGTAACTCTGCAGAGGCCCTCCTTGCGCAGCTAGTGGTTTTGGCCACTCGGACCTTGTAGCCACCTCTTGTTGTGATGCTACTGCAATCGGCAAACTTTGTGCCTCCCTTCTCAGGCCAGCAGACCCCTCTAAAGGACCTTCTAAGGACACAAACCACAGATATCCACTCTTCCTCACAGATATTGGCAATGGGGCCACAAGAGTGATAGTCGATACAGTTCTTGAGCCATTGGTGCCAGACAGAACAATCTACTAACTCAATGGCGCCACATCTCAACATCCCCCTCTCAAACCTGAACAAGCCTTCCCCCAGATCTAAGAACCCTTCACTCTGCTGGAAATTTTAATCTGCCTGAGGTGAGCTTCCTCTTTTCTGGGTCCCTGACCAAAAGAGTGACTGGGCTTAAAATTTTGACAATGGAATATGGACCTAGTAAATGTGGTGCAAGTTTCTCTAAACATTTATCCCATTTATCCTGGGAAGTCCACCCAGAAATGTTTCTGATGTAGACAAGATCCCCTATCTCCCCTTGAAAGGGGCACTTGCTTCTGTTATAGTGACAGGCCTGAAAATCGTGAACATTCCTAATATTTGGTCCCTTTGCTCTCTAAGTACCTTCGGACTGATAGATGGAGGTGAAAGATGATTTATCTTACATAAATTGGAGAGTCAGGAATTCATGGGATATGCGAGCATTAGGCTAGCTGGGGTGGCATGAGATTCTTCATCCCACATGGAGTTAAACACTAAGTTTAATCAGGGTGAGGTTGTATCCCACTTCTCGGGTGATTTATGGTGGTAAATAATCAATGCTGACTTCAAGTTGCAGTTAATCCTTTTGGCACAGGAACCGTAAGGATAATAAGGTGTGGTGGTAACATGATTTATCCCATTGCCAAAACAGAATTGTCTAAACAATCTTGACAGAAATCCAGGAATGTTATCCATAATCAATGGCTGCAGTGGCCCAAACCACGTAAATATATTAGTACCATGAGAGATGGTGATAAGAGCGCTCTCACCCCAGCTAGGTATGAACCTGGAGAAGGTGTCCACTACTATGAGAATATACAGATTGCCTTTTTTTGTCCAGGGAAGCTGGCCCACATAATAAACAAACAATTTGTCCAGTGGATGCTCTTCCCATTCCGACTGCAGCAATCCCCTCGCCAGGGAGTTACTTGGTCTTCCATTCTTACAATCTCGGCATTCTTTGACTAAACCTCTAATGTTTTTATAAAGTGTTGGCCAGGTCATCTGCTCCTTGACTATCTCTAACGTTTTATAAAGTCATGAAAGTACCGGAAGAACAGAATAACTAAGGGCCAAGGGAGATAAAATCTAGCTACCCCAGACCTACCCCTGCAGTTACACAGAATCCCATTCCTCAGAAAACAGTCACTGGATTCCTGTCCATCTAGTATTTGCTTCCTGAGCCCCCCCCCCAAAATGGGTATTATTCTTGTTCAGTTTACAAATTATTAAACAGTTTGGGTACCTCAGCAAGGATAGTACATACTAGTTAACTGTCTGGCATTTCCTCATCAAGCTCATGCTGTTGGAACATCCTGCTAAGGGCATCAGCAGACTGATTATCAGAGCCCTCAATGTCCTGAACCTTAAAATGGAAAGCCAAAATGCGGACTGCCCATCTTGCAATACGCTCTGTCTTCTTAATACAAGCTAGGTCCCAACTAAGGACCTAATTATCCATCTCTAGATCAAATTCATTATGTTTGAGATAGAACCAAAATTTTTCCAGAGTCAATAACATAGCTAACGCTTCACACTCATATACCGAGTAATTGAGTTCAGGCCCCTCCAGATGTCGGGAAGCAGATGCCTGATATCTTGATCTTTCTGTAAAAGAACTGCTGCGATACCAGTAATGCAAGCATCAGTGTGGGCCACAAATCATTTCTTAAAGTCAGGTATGGCTAAAACCAGTGGGTTGGAAATCACAGTTTTGATTCCCTCAAAGGCTGCCTGCTGACTTTCAGCTCACATGAATTTCTCATTATTTCTGCGTAACAAATTTAATGGAGCTGAAGGTTGCACAGAGTTTGGGACAAATTTGTGGAAATAATTAGTCATTGCTACAAATCAGGCAACCTCCCTCTTATTTTGTGGTTGCGGAAAATTCCTCAATGCCTTAGTTCACTCTGGATCAATGCTAATTCCATCACCAGATACCAAGTGACCCAAAAATGACACTTGGTGCTTAGCCAAGGTTATCTTTGAGGGTTTCACAGTCAGGACCACATCCCTAAGCCTGGAGAGTACCTTCCAGATGTGAGATGTGCTCTAAATGCTCTTCAAAGGAGGCACTGAATATGACTGCATTGTCCCAATAACTGAAGACACAAACTTTGAATCACCTAAAATTTTATCCAATAAATGGGATAAAACTGCTGCACTGGTTGACAAACCAAATGGAACTTGGATGAACTCGTATAAATTCCAATCCAGGGTGAAGGCAATGAGATGCTTAGATTCCTCTGTTACGGGTATCTGGTAATAAGCCTGATTAAGATCTAACACAGTAAACCAATATGCTCCCTAAAACCAGGTCAAACAGCTGTGGAGATCAGGGAGAGGCACGAAATTCAAGATCACCTTTTAATTGAGAAGCCTGTGATCAACCACAGGTCAGAAATCCTGCCCCTGATCTTTAGGTATTAAGAAAAGTGGGGAGGTGGATGGTCTTATGACTCCATCTTTTAAGAAGGTGACAAGTGATATGGTGACTGGCAAACCAGCACATCATCCATAACATGAATATGGTATCAAATGATGTCTGTGACTCCCAACCTGTCATGAAGTACTTCGGGAAATTCTCCCAAAAGTTCACTTAACTGGAAAATAATAAGGAGGGCAGGTAGGCAATGACACAAATCACCATGAGTATTACAGAATGTTACTCCCCTTTGAAACTTCCTGGCAGATTAAAACTGTGTGCCCGACCGAGATTCGAACTCGGGACCTTTGCCTTTCGCGGGCAAGTGCTCTACCATCTGAGCTACCAAAGCACGACTCCCCTTTATCAGCAAGCAGTGCCATGGATCCACTGTGCTTACTGAGTGTGCCAATGAAAGCCAGGTAGAAGAGAGCAGCCAGGCCACACCTGGTCATCTGACATTAATGTTGATAACCAACCGACAAATGTCAGCCTGCTGTTTGTAGTTGATGCTGACCCCAGTGAAGTACTCTGGTATCTTCACTCTGTGCAGGCCCTCCTTGCATAGCTCACGGCTTTGGCCGTTCAGACCTCATGACCATCTCTTGTCGCAATGCTACCACCAATCTCCAAACTTCGTGCCTCCCTTCTCAGGCCAGTGAACCCCGTGTTTATATCGGCAAGCAAAGACCTTCTAAGGACACAACCCACAGATGCCCACTCTTCATCATAGATATTGACAATAGGGTTGCACGAGGGACAGTTGGTACTACTCTTGAGTCAGTGGCTCCAGTCTACTAACTCAATGGCACCATGGCTCACTGGAACAAAATGATGTCAGTTCATTATCTAAGTGGGGATGCCAACAACTACTTACACTATGTGATCCAAAGTGTCCAGACACCTGGCTCAAAATGAGGTGCAAGTCCGTGGTGCCCTCCACTGGTAATGCTGGAATTCAATATAGTTGTTGGCCATCCTTACCCTTGATGACAGCATCCACTCTCTCAGGCATGCATTCAACGAGGTGCTCAAAGGTTTCTTGGGGAATGGCAGCCCATTCGTCACAGAGTGCTGTACTGAGGAGGGGTGCTGATGTCGGTTGGTGAGACTTGGAATGAAGTCGGCATTCCTAAACATCCCAAAGGTGTTTTACAGGTTTCAGGTCAGAACTCTGTGCAGGCCAGTCCATTACAGGGATGTTGTTGTCATGTAACCACAGACAGTGCATTATGAACAGGTGCTCGATCATGTTGAAAGATGCAATCGCCATCCCTGAATAGCTCTTCAACAGTGGCAAGCAAGAAGGTGCTTAAAACATCAATGTAGCCTGTGCTGTGATAGTGCCACACAAAACAACAAGAGGTGCAAGGTCACTCGATGAAAAACATGACCACACAATAACACCATCGCCTCCATATTTTATTGTTGCCACTGCACCTGCTGGCAGATGACATTCACTGGGCATTCACCATATCCACACCCCGCCATTCGATCACCACATTTTGTACCGTGATTCATCACTCCACACAATGTTTTTCCACTGTTTAATCATACAATGATTATGCTCCTTACACCAAGCAAGACATCGTTTGGCATTTACTGGCGTGATGTGTGGCTTATGAGCAGCCACTCGACCATTAAATTGAAGTTCTCTCACCTCCCACCTAACTGTCATAGTACCTGCAGTGGATCCAGATGCAGTTTGGAATACCTATGTGATGGTCTGGGTAGATGTATGCCTTCTACACACTGTGACTCTCTTAAACTGTCAGTCAACAGACGATGTCGACCTGTATGCTTTTGTGCTGTTTCCATTTCACTATCACATTGAAAACAGTGGTCCTAGTTATGTTTAGGAGTGTGGAAATCTTGCATAAAGATGTCTGACACAAGTGACACCCAATCACCTGACCATGTTGGAAGTCTGTGAGTTCTGCAGAGTGACATTCTGCTCTCTCACAATGTCTAATGACTACTGAGGTTGCTGATATGTTGTACTTGGCAGAAGGTGGCAACAAAATGCACCTAATATGAAAAACGTGTGATTTTGGGGGTGTCCTGACACTTTTGATCACATAGTGTATCTGCCGTTTCTAGCAGAAACACTCTCCAAGCTTTCTTGATTGATTCATTTAGTAACCATAGTTACTAAGATGACATCATAATCATTAATCCCTGACTCTATATTGATGCCATCAATAGAGCCACACCTGTTTGTAGCTACAAGGTCTAAAATAATCCTATAGCATGTGGGCTGTTGAATTAGCTGCTCAAGACAGTTTTTGGAAAATATGTTCAAAAGTACTTTGCAAGATTGTCTGTCGGTACCCCTGCAATGAATCTGTATGTACCAGTCCATACTCAGTAGGTTAAAGACACCTAAAACTAATATTGTATATTCTGGGTATTTAGGTGCTTCTGACTGAAGACTTTCTTGAATGACTGTAGAACTGTCACAATGAAATTGGGTAACCAGTAAAAACATGCAACACTTAACTTGATTTCATCTAGACCTGTTAGATATGACCAGGTAAATTCACTGTCACATTCGAATTCAGTATCAGTAGAGTCAATATTTTTGTTAACTGCAATGAAGCCTCAGCTTCCTGTTGCATCAGGTACTAGAGTAAATGACAAATACTCCACTAAAATGGATTATTCTATAGCCAACAGGAATTTTATAGGTCAGGTAGCCTAGCTTTAAATTATTTTGATCACTTTTGTCATGTGGTAGAGTACATAAATTCAGCTACAGAAAAATAACAAAGGATGTTCTGCTGAAATTAACTCCGAATAGATTGAATAGTAATGCCTTTAAATACAATCAGAGGAGAAATGAGGTTCTGTGTACCAGGTGTAAGGAACTGGTGACAAATGGAATAAGTTCTATGAAACCCTGATGAGACGTTGTGACTATTGCCACTGTTTCAGAGAAACCCTTCAGGTACTTAAACATTACCAAAATGGAAGTAATCCTAGAATGAAACTCCCCCAAATCTGATTAGGCTCAGTCAAATATACATCTAAACCCACTTTATAAAGCTAATTCTGTACAGCTTTTGAAGGAGAAATGAAACGAGGCAAAGAAAACTTTTAAAACTGAAATTACTAATCTTAGGAAATGGATTAGCAACAAAACAATAGAGCAGTCTGATAATAAAAGTAAAGCTTTCTGAGAACTAATTAAAGAATGAATTTAAGTTCAAAGATGATGAACATGAACCATTTAGCATAAGACATGATGGTGAAACATCCAAACGCAATCTCTATATATAATGCCCTGACTGACTGCCTCATCATTGCCCAGTCCAGTGATAGATAGGATAGAAACTTGAAATTTGGAGGTGTGGATCTTATATTGCCGGTGTCATTTAAGCAGGGATTTTTTGAAATACCAACATCAAGGGGGTGAAATATGGGATGAAGGGTTTTTTCAAAAATGTTTCTATTAAGGCAATTTTGAAGCTAGACTTACAAAAATTGGTATTTGGTTTCTTGGTCAGAAATAAAGAATTAAGTGTTTCAGCATTTTTGGAAATTTAACAAGAGACTAGACTGTTGTTTCAATTGTTAAGGCTTTCTCTTAACTTGTATTACTGTCCATGTTTAACACCTCTTGCAGTTGTCTCACCAAATATTGTTTATATATTATTTGATTCATTTATTTAATGCAAACTGTTACAAAGTTCTGTACCGCCACACTCTCAAAGGCTGCATTTACAGTATGTTCCCTCAGATGCCTCCATTTTCCTGCATCTATCTATTTCTGTTTATCTTATTGATATTGCTTAAGTTCCTTATGTATTCAGTAGATACATTAGTAGTAGTAGTAGTAGTATCTTTATTCATCCGTAGATGTCTTTTTACAAGGACATAGGACATGGCAAAGTATTTATAAGTTTATATCAATTTAAAATAAGCTAATTTGTGTACACATATATTTACAGAATTCTAGTTAGAGACAATCATTAAATCTACTCCTGCAGTGTTATTATTATTTATTTGTATAACATTTTTTATGAAACCCCTACTCTGTTTTATCTAAGTAATCCTTCAATGTATAAAATGTATTGCATAACAGGTAATTTTTAGCTGCCTTTTTAAATAAGTGTATTTTGGCAATTTCTTTAATCTCTTTTGGTAATTTATTGTACAGTTTTATTCCGTGGTAGAAAATGCTGTTTTGAGTTTTGTGTTTATTTTTTCTTGGTAAATGTAAGTTGAGTCTATATCTTGTTGCATGGTCATGGACAGAGCTGTTTGTGCAGTAATTACCAATGTTATTTTTGATGTGTACAACTGACTGGCAAATGTATTCAAATGGAGCAGTTAAAATCCCTAGTGTTTTGAACAGATCTTTACAATGAGCTTGACTAGTATTTTTGGTTATTGTTCTTATGGCTCTTTTCTGGAGTTTGAAAATTGCATTCATATTCTGTGCATTTGTTCCCCAAAAAAGAAGGCCATATCTAAGAACTGAGAGATCATATGAATAATATGTAACTAAAAGACAAAAAAAGGTTCAAATGGCTCTGAGCACTATGCGACTTAACTTCTGAGTCATCAGTCGCCTAGAACTTAGAACTAATTAAACCTAACTAACCTAAGGACATCACACACATCCATGCCCGAGGCAGGATTCGAACCTGCGACCGTAACGGTCGCTCGGCTCCAGACTGTAGTGCCCAGAACCACACGGCCACTCCGGCCGGCAACTAAAAGACACTGCATGTTAGACACTGATGATAGGATTATAAGGGTATAACATACTGATGATTGTTTCTTCTTTTAATAGGTTTGTGTATCACTCTCCATTTTTTATACCTCCTGATGTAGCCTTGTCAAGTACTACTTTTATTTTATTAGTTTTGTTTATTAATAGAAACTGTTATGTAGGCATGCTGTTCCTATTTTGTGTTAAAGTTTTCCTGTTTAGTCCATTTTTATCTATTATATCCCAGTCTTCAATGCACTACCACCACACTGTCAAAGATGTTGCTTGCTGAATGTTTTTGCTTCTCTTTCAATGTTGTTTGTAAACATTGCAACTTCTTTGGTGAAAATACGCAGTAAATTTCTGAAGATGGCCTTGTAAGCCGAAAACCGGTTAACACAACAAAAGTAATGTTGTAGAGCAAAAACAAACTGGTGCTTTTCATTTATTATAATGTTGTTCTACCAAGAACTGAAGGAAGATTCTGTTAACATAATATTTTGCTAATGTAATTACTGTCGTATTATTATTTATGACATTTACAAAATCCATCATTCCGCTGGCTCTATGCAAATAAAATGTAACTACCTAAATAAATCTTCAGGCCAATGGTGGCCCAAACTCTTTGGGCTTCCAGATTTAGGTTTCCCATTTTTTCCACTGCTTATAGTGATTGCCTGGATTGTTACTTAGAAAGGACACACTCAATTTCTCTTTCCTTCCTTTCCCAATATGATCTCATCCCCAATCTCTGATGACCTCATCACTGATAGCATATTAAACAGTTATATTCCATGGCGACCTGAAGACCAGTATAACAGTTTGCCTCTTCAGGAACTGACAAATATTCTCCAACCACAGAATTTCAAAAAAATGCAAGCTTCCCAATCTGTTCTGTAGGGATAACGTGTCAACAAAAATAACCAATGTTTGAAAATATTACTGGATAGATACAAGATCTATTTGCCAAGTGTTGACTGGAGAAAACACATACAAGGATCATGGAAATACACAAGCATTTGGAGCCATTGGCTCCTTCTTCTGGCAGGAGGACTGAAGGGAAAGGTAGAGTGATGAAGGAAGAAGGTGGGTGAGATTTAGGAAACAGTGAGAGTTATGGAAAAGTTTCCCTGAACCTAGGGTCATGGGAGACTTTATGGATGGGATGATGGAGAATAGGGTACTAAGCAAGATAGAGATTACAGAAAAATAAATCATGCAAGAGTCAATAAGAGCAGAAAGTAAAGTGCATTATACATGCTAGACAGGTGTTGAAGAGGGCAGTGAGGTGGGGGAATAGGCAGGTTGCAAAATTAAAGATATAGAAAAACGGAAGGGGAGTTAAAAAGAGCGACAGTTACTGAAAATAAAAGCTGAGATCACAGAAACTAGCACAAATGAAGACCAGGTGGCTGGTAAGAACCAACCACATGGCAGTTGCAACATGCAGAATTCTGAGAAACTTGTGTGAGGCACATATCTGGAAACGGGCACTGAGGTCATAACAGTCATGTTGTAGAGCATCCTCTGATACAGGATATTGTGTGTTGCCAGTATACATCTTCTGTCTATGCCCACAAATTGTAACTGATAACTTGGGCAAACAGTGTTCATCTATATCTACATCATACACCACAAGCCACATATAGGTGTATGGTGGAGGGTACTCTTTGTACCACTAACTGAGTCCTCCACTCATTAACAGCACTTGGAAAGAAGCCTCGTATTGGCTCTGCTTTCTTGAATTTTCTTCTGGTGGTCATTACATGAAATGTATGTGGGAGAAAGTAATATGTCGTCTGACTCTTCCCAGAAAGCGCTCTTTCAAAATTTCAATAGTAAATCTCTCTCAGTGATGCACAATGTGTCTCTCATAACATCTGCCAATGGAGTTTGTTGAGCATCTCCATAACACTCTCATGCAACAAGGTGATGATGTAATGAAACATGCCAGTCTTCATTGGATCTTCTCTATCTATGCTATCAGTCCTATCTGGTACGGATCCCAGACAGATAAACAATACTCATCAATCAGTCAAACAAGCACCTTGCAAGCCACTTCCTTCATGGATGAGTTACATTTCCTTAAGATTATTCATATGAATCTAAGTATGGCTTCTGCTTTTCCAACTACTTGTTTTATGTGGTCATTCCCCTTAAGGTTGCTCTGAATAGTTACTCCTAGATATTTTGTGGCCGATACTATCTCCAGTGGTTTTTCATCAATAGTGTGGCTACAGAATAGTGGATTTCTTTTTCTATGTAAGAACAATATGTTACATTTATTTACATTCTGGGTCAACTGCCAACTATTCATCAATTCTCTGAAGCTCATTCGGCAAATCATTACTGTCTTATGGCATTGCTACTTTGTTATAGAAAACTGCAACATCAGTGAACATTCCACGTGGTAAAAATATATCTAAAACCAAAGATGATGTGACTTACCAAACGAAAGTGCTGGCAGGTCGATAGACACACAAAATTCAAGCTTTTGCAACCAACGGTTGCTTCATCAGGAAAGAGGGAAGGAGAGGGAAAGACAAAAGGACGTGGGTTTTAAGGGAGAGGGTAAGGAGTCATTCCAATCCCGGGAGTGGAAAGACTTACCTTAGGCGGAAAAAAGGACAGGTATACACTCGCACACACACCCATATCCAACCGCACATACACAGACACAAACCCTGGGGGTTGCCTAATACTACCTGCCTCCATTGTCGCATGATGTATTGCTGGTGGGATGTCAGATATCAGTGAAACCTTTGCACTGCACTTGCCGAGAAATTGAGAATGCTAAGTCTGGCAAGTAAAATGTCAAAGCTGACAGTGTCAAAGGCATTACTATACTGTAATAAGCTCATAATAGTTGCTTCTTGTGCATCCATGGCAATGTCTGCTTGTGTCTGTGCACATGCGGCCGGACACGGGTGTGTGTGCGAGCGCACACCCGCCCCTCCCTCCCCCCAAGGCAAGTCCCCCCACTCCCGGGACTGGAACGACTCCCCACCCTCTCCCCCAAAAAACCCACATCCCCCCATCCCTCCCCCTGTTCACCACAGGATCAACAAGCCCAGCTATAACCAACACTTTTTCGCCTTTTTTCACACCAGATCTCCAGTTGCTTTCTAGTTCACCTTTATCTCTCCTCATATATTTATATTTTTATTTTAATTTCAACCTCATGTTACTCTTTCCACTTTCTAATACCATGTCACCCTCACACCATCCCCACAATGACCCCATTAAGTTTTATTTACATTCCCTCTGCAAACATGCCTTTGCCCTAGCCAGATTACACTCCCATATTTTATTTTCTCAAGCTTGTCTGACATTTGGCATTACCCCCAAAGGCCTCACACTTAAAGTTCTCATCTCTGGCTGTAACCCTTCTTTCCATCAGTCCCTATACCAGTTCCAAACTGAACAGTCCATTGCCCTCACCCACCTAATCCTTCACCTACACATCAACTGAGCCAATGAACACACCCGTCAACTCCTATCCTTAATAAAAGTCCTCTGTCTTTCCTCTCCCACATCCACACCGGCTGTTGAGAGCATCCTCCTGCATGCCACCCTCCACCTCAAAAAACTATCCAATCTCCTGGTTTGCCACCTCTGGAAAGGGAACTCTCTCACCCTTCACAACCTTTCCAGCAAACCTCAACCTCCTCTCATTGCACACAGACCCAGTCTCTCCCATCTACTGAATCTCCCACTTCCAGCTCCACTCTCCCCAAAACTTCAAAATTCCAATCAACACAATCTGGAACCACAACACCCTAATTCAGTAGTTAACCTCTCTCCCAATCCGAAATCTCTGTCCTATCCAAAGGCCTCACCTTCAGCCCCACTCCCAGTTTCAACCAAACAGCCCTTGTCAAAGATTTACTGTCCTACACCCGTACTCTCTGCTGGAAATATCACTTTGCCACGAAGAAAAATGATCCTAATCCTACTCCTAATGATCGAACTCCCCAAGACACTATCCAAATTGAACCCTGCCTGGAACAGTTCCCTCCTCCGTCACAGCGGGACCCACCTCCTCTTCCTCAAAATCACCCTCTACAAACTCTCCAGGAATTTCTGACTTCCAGCGTTGCCTCTCAATCCCTCTTAAAAAACCTTAATCCTACTCCCAACATCACCACTGCTGAAGCCCAGGCTATCCGTGATCTGAAGGCTGACTGATCCATCGTCATTCTTCCGGCAGACAAGGGTTCCACGACCGTGGTACTTGATCGTCGGGAGTATGTGGCTGAGTGACTGCGTCAGCTTTCAGACAATACTATTTACAAAGTTTGCCAAGGTAATCCCACTCCTGATGTCCAGGTGGAGCTTCAAGGAATCCTCAGAACCTTAGGCCCCCTACAAAACCTTTCACCTGACTCCATCAACCTCCTGACCGCACCAACACCCCGCACCCCTACCTTCTTCCTAAAATTCACAAACCCAATCATCCCGGCCATCCCATTGTAGCTGGTTACCAAGCCCCCACTGAATGTATCTCTGCCTATGTAGAGCAACACCTTCAATCCATTACATGCAGTCTCCCATCCTTCATCAAAGACACCAACCACTTTCTCGAACGCCTGGAATCCTTACCCAATCTGTTACCCCCAGAAACAATCTTTGTAACCATTGATGCCACTTCCTTATACACAAATATTCCACACATCCAGGGCCTCACTGCGATGGAGCACTTCCTTCCGCGCCGATCACCTGCCACCCTACCTAAAACCTCTTTCCTCATTACCTTAGCCAGCTTCATCCTGACCCACAACTTCTTCACTTTCGAAGGCCAGACATACCAACAATTAAAGGGAACAGCCATGGGTACCAGGATGGCCCCCTCGAATGCCAACTTATTCATGGGTCGCTTAGAGGAAGCCTTCTTGGTTACCCAGGCCTGCCAACCCAAAGTTTGGTACAGACTTATTGATGATATTTTCATGATCTGGACTCACAGTGAAGAAGAACTCCAGAATTTCCTCTCCAACCTCAACTCCTTTGGTTCCATCAGATTCACCTGGTCCTACTCCAAATCCCATGCCACTTTCCTTGACATTGACATCCACCTGTCCAATGGCCAGCTTCACACATCTGTCCACATCAAACCCACCAACAAGCAACAGTACCTCCATTACGACAGCTGCCACCCATTCCACATCAAACGGTCCCTTCCCTACAGCCTGGGTCTTCATGGCAAACGAATCTGCTCCAGTCCAGAATCCCTGAACCATTACTCCAACAACCTGAAAACAGCTTTCGCGGCACGCAACTACCCTCCCGACCTGGTACAGAAGCAAATAACCAGAGCCACTTCCTCATCTCCTCAAACCCAGAACCTCCCACAGAAGAACCCCAAAAGTGCCCCACTTGTGACAGGATCAGACTCTGAATGTGGGTCTCCAACAGGGATACGACTTCCTCAAATCCTGCCCTGAAATGAGATCCATCCTTCATGAAATCCTCCCCACTCCACCAAGAGTGTCTTTCCACCATCCACCTAACCTTTGTAACCTCTTAGTTCATCCCTATGAAATCCCCAAACCACCTTCCCTACCCTTGTAACCGCCCCCAATGTAAAACCTGTCCCATGCACCCTCCCACCACCACCTACTCCAGTCCTGTAACCCGGAAGGTGTGCACGATCAAAGGCAGAGCCACGTGTGAAAGCACTCACGTGATTTACCAACTGACCTGCCTACACTGTGAAGCTTTCTATGTGGGAATGACCAGCAACAAGCTGTCCATTCGCATGAATGGACACAGGCAGACGGTGTTTGTTGGTAATGAGGATCACCCTGTGGCTAAACATGCCTTGGTGCACGGCCAGCACATCTTGGCACAGTGTTACACCATCTGGGTTATCTGGTTACTTCCCACTAACACCAACCTGTCAGAACTCCAGAGATGGGAACTTGCCCTTCAGCATATCCTCTCTTCTCGTTATCCGCCAGGCCTCAATCTCTGCTAATTTCTAATTTCAATTTGCCGCCGCTCATACCTCACCTGTCTTTCAACATCATCTTTGCCTCTGTACTTCCGCTTCGACTGACATCTCTGCCCAAACTCTTTGCCTTTACAAATGTCTGCTTGTGTGTGTGCGTGCAAGTGTGTACCTGTCCTTTTTTCCCCCTAAGGTGGGTCTTTCCACTCCTTGCCCTCTCCCTTAGGGCCCACATCCTTTCGTCTTTCCCTCTCCTTCCCTCTTTCCTGATGGGGCGGCCGTTGGTTGCGAAAGCTGTAATACCTGCCACAGGGGTAGGTCAAAACGCACAGAGGCATGGTGTGCGAAGTCAATTCGATCACATGGGCGTAGCTTTGTTTCCTGGAGAGCTACTATGAGTGGACAGTGCAAGCATAGCAGCAACTTTAAGTCGTTGCAGTCGGAGTGAATGCTGTGAATATTCCAATGAAGAAGTGCCTTCATGAGAAGAAAAAGAAAAAGGAGAAGCAAGAAGGGGTCACCTCGAAGGCCACTGAGGGCCTGGCTTCGAGCGAGCACTGTTGCCGCCATCAATAGGTGGAGAGTCATCCTCCATTTTTTAAATAGGTTCGTTGGCCACCGTGTTAAGATGGCCAGGAGGGGGAGCTTCCTCCGCCGGTGAACAGCCAGATGTTCGGCTACCAGTGGTGCGGCCAGGCGAAACGGATGACAGCTTGGGGCAGCAACCGCTGGGTGGTGCAGGAGAAGAAACGCGCCGTGGTGGAGAAGGAGAACTATGCTTCCTATGAGCCTTCTTGGAAGGTTGTTTAGTTGAAGTACTGGTCAATGGCTGGGAGTTCGGGATACGTAGGAAGTCCTCACGGCACGGTTCCTTCTTGAAGGCCCTTGCATCTGACTTCTGGGTCTTAGTCTTGGCAGAAGCTGATGAAGGTGCTTGTGTCTTAGGGGCGATGGGAGGAAGAGGAGATGTTGACCGGGCGATCTTAGCGCTCGCCGAAAGAACGACTGTAGCACTAAAGGTCAGATCACATGTCTGTGTCAACAACTCCCTGGTAGGTTGAGGAGACGTGAGGACAGTACTGTATTTCCCCACTGGCAGCAGCGTTGGCTTCCTACTAGCAAATAGCTTGTGAGCAGCTGAGGTGGACACTTTCTCTTTGACCCAAATTTCCTGTACACAGCGTTCATCCTTGTAGATGGGACAGTTGCAGGAGGATGCTGCATTGTCACCCTGACAGTTCACACAATGAGGAGATGGAGGTGGACAGTCACCCTCATGGGTGTCCCTGCTACAAGTGACGCATTTAGCTGCATCAGAACACGACTGGTGGGTGTGATTAAAATGCTGACACTGGTAGCAGAGCGTAGGTGTCGGGACATAGGGGCGAACAGAAATAACCTCATAGCCCACTTTGATGCGCGACGGCAGCTGAACACTATCAAAGGTCAAGAAAAGGGTCCGGGCCAGTACAAGGTCATTGTTGACCCTTTTCATGACCCTATGGACAGCCGTCACGCCCTGCTCAGCAAGTCGAGTGATCTAGTATATACCACTCCACGCGAAGAATTCAAAGTGTGGTGAGCCACCATCCGGACAGGGAATGTGTACAGGAGTGTGGCCCGAAGGAGTTTTTATACCTGAAAGGCGCTCTCAGTTTCTAACTGTACAAGACTTGACAGGTCCGGCTATGGCATCTACACCCTTCTGAACAATGAAAGGGTTGACAGATGAAAAATCTTTTCCGTCCTCAGATCTAGAAACTATGAGGAACTTTGGGGCAGGCAGTAGCATTTTTGTCACTGGGGCTGGACAAGTTTCTGCTTTTGGGCAGAAGTCGCGAGAGAAGAAGAGAAATCCATTGCGGATGAATCCCCCATGATTGCCAGAGTCTCAGATGGCGGGCTCCTTCCTTGTGGGGACCCTCTCAGAGGGCGCTCCCACCTTAGGTGAATGTTTACACCTCAGGTCACACCTCCTGAGTAATGGACGGAGGGACCAATCAGCATGGTCGGGGGTGTCAGCTCAGGCAATCGCCTCTCCCTGGGCCTGGCCTTTATCAGGGAGTACGCGCGTGCCTTACTTGTCTACCCAGGGCGGGGAATTATGCATTACCCCATCATTGGCTGTGCGTGTGAACGCGTGGGTTGGCCTCTAGGCACACACGGGGAGGAAAGAAGAATAGGAAAAAAAAAAGGGGGAGAGAGGGAGATAAAGGACAGACTGTCTCAAACACTGAGGTGGAGACCATAGGGTGGACAAGAAGGCAAGGAGAAGAAGGCAAGATAAAAAGTAAGGAAGACAGTGAGACAGGGAGAACAAAGAAAGGAAACAAACAAAGGAAGGAAGAAACCAGAATAAGCGAAAAACCAAAATAACCACAAATGTAAGTCGTTGAACCATCCACCTCTGGACGCAGATGCAAACTACCCCTTGAGGGGGAGGGACTCCTTTTAGTCGCCTCTTACAACAGGCAGGAATACCTTGGGCCTATTCTTACCCCAGACCCACAGCGGGAGTGCGTTAGACTAGCCGCTCTAATTTAAACTCTTTAATTTTATAAAAGGTCACTGCGTACTGCAGGGGGCATACTAGTAATTATGTAAGGAAGTTTCCACTGCGCACAGATGAGATACCGACATGCGGATAATCAACATATCACTAGTGATTCATGTTGTATTCCCAATGTAAGTAGCATAGTGCACTTCAGTCATTATACACTCCTGGAAATGGAAAAAAGAACACATTGACACCGGTGTGTCAGACCCACCATACTTTCTCCGGACACTGCGAGAGGGCTGTACAAGCAATGATCACACGCACGGCACAGCGGACACACCAGGAACCGCGGTGTTGGCCGTCGAATGGCGCTAGCTGCGCAGCATTTGTGCACCGCCACCGTGACTGTCAGCCAGTTTGCCGTGGCATACGGAGCTCCATCGCAGTCTTTAACACTGGTAGCATGCCGCGACAGCGTGGACGTGAACCGTATGTGCAGTTGACGGACTTTGAGCGAGGGCGTATAGTGGGCATGCGGGAGGCCAGGTGGACGTACCGCCGAATTGCTCAACACGTGGGGCGTGAGGTCTCCACAATACATCGATGTTGTCGCCAGTGGTCGGCGGAAGGTGCACGTGCCCGTCGACCTGGGACCGGACCGCAGCGACGCACGGATGCACGCCAAGACCGTAGGATCCTACGCAGTGCCGTAGGGGTTCGCACCGCCACTTCCCAGCAAATTAGGGACACTGTTGCTCCTGGGGTATCGGCGAGGACCATTCGCAACCGTCTCCATGAAGCTGGGCTACGGTCCCGCACACCGTTAGGCCGTCTTCCGCTCACGCCCCAACATCGTGCAGCCCGCCTCCAGTGGTGTCGCGACAGACGTGAATGGAGGGACGAATGGAGACGTGTCATCTTCAGCGATGAGAGTCGCTTCTGCCTTGGTGCCAATGATGGTCGTATGCGTGTTTGGCGCCGTGCAGGTGAGCGCCACAATCAGGACTGCATACGACCGAGGCACACAGGGCCAACACCCGGCATCATGGTGTGGGGAGCGATCTCCTACACTGGCCGTACACCACTGGTGATCGTCGAGGGGACACTGAATAGTGCACGGTACATCCAAACCGTCATCGAACCCATCGTTCTACCATTCCTAGACCGGCAAGGGAACTTGCTGTTCCAACAGGACAATGCACGTCCGCATGTATCCCGTGCCACCCAACGTGCTCTAGAAGGTGTAAGTCAACTACCCTGGCCAGCAAGATCTCCGGATCTGTCCCCCATTGAGTATGTTTGGGACTGGATGAAGCGTCGTCTCACGCGGTCTGCACGTCCAGCACGAATGCTGGTCCAACTGAGGCGCCAGGTGGAAATGGCATGGCAAGCCGTTCCACAGGACTACATCCAGCATCTCTACGATCGTCTCCATGGGAGAATAGCAGCCAGCATTGCTGTGAAAGGTGGATATACACTGTACTAGTGCCGACATTGTGCATGCTCTGTTGCCTGTGTCTATGTGCCTGTGGTTCTGTCAGTGTGATCATGTGATGTATCTGACCCCAGTAATGTGTCAATAAAGTTTCCCCTTCCTGGGACAATGAATTCACGGTGTTCTTATTTCAATTTCCAGGAGTGTATATAAGAACGCTGCGCGAGGAAGGAAGGCCCCAGTTCTCTCCAGACGCTGAATAGCACGCCATCTGTGTCGGGAGTCGCGTCGCGTTGGTATCATTGCTACAAACAGCCTCGGATGCCGTATTAAGTTACTCGAGATACGCGTAATCATGAAATCATTTTCGAGTGAAGTGTTAATTCTGGGTTGACTTTAATAATCTATCTTCAGTTTGCGTATTGTCGTATTTTCACGTGCCGCCGCGGGACAAACATTCTACCATTATTTAGCGTGGCGTTTGATGAACCTAATCATCAAATTGTGGCGAGCATTCATTTAAACATTTAATTTGGACAGTTATAGTTGCATCAGCGCATTAGACTCTGAACTGCTCTGTTAGTCAGGTTGTGTGGATTCTTTTTTTTCATCTGTGACTTTCAGAATACAGACGTTTTTTTTCACGATCGTTTTTGATTATGAATCCCAGACAATCTCCTAATTCCTCAGAGCTATAAGCTGTAGTTATAAGTGTATTTCTCAGATGAAGTGGGCACTAGGAATTCTAATTACAGGCTTCACGTTTTGCTAATCACTTTCTGGTTGCCGATATTGTAGTTAGAGAGCCAGTGTTGAGAACGGCAAAAAAAAAAAAACATAAATAATAGGAACTGGTTTTGCATTCAGGAACATTTATATAAACAATTAATTTCACCAGCCGCCCCACATATGGTGCATCGGCCGTGAAGTGTTTCAACATTCAAACATTTATACAACAGTAAATTTTCTAACTGCCGCCCCACATATGGTTAATCGGCCGGGAAGTGTTTCTACATTCAAACACTTATATAACAAAAAATAGCCATCCGCCGCCCCACAACCTGCTAGCAAGCGACTCTTCTCGAGATACTCTCCTATATGCCCACTCCACTTTTCGCACGGGAACAGCTTAATTCTGATTGGCTGTTGATCTAAACGACCAATCAGGAAGTTTTTCCAGATCATTCTTGCTGCAAATCTTGCCTTATCCAATCACTAATATCAGCAAAACTACAATTTCTTGTATTTTGTTTAATAAAAAAACGAAGTGCGAAATATTCATCAAATTGATGAACTTATTCCGCCTCTCACTTCCATTCTGGCCACTTTTATACACAAGCAAGCACACACCGACATACGTCACCTGAATCTTGGTTGCAACATAACTTCCCCACAGTTCATTTGTACACAATGTTTTACGTAATATGATAATGAAAGTCAATCGGTTATTGTTCCTAACTTGGATTTTAAAAAACAAGCGTATGTTTTGGGGGTTTTAGGTAATTCTGTTTACCTAAAGAACCGTAGTAAACAAAAATCTGAAATTTTGACAGCATAATTCCATTAATAACAAAAGGCTGTGAACCAAATTTGAACAAAATTGGATAATAACTAATATGGATTCAGATTCGTAGAGGGGATGAATCTTCGTATCGACTGGATCTTACGATATGCAGTTCTCACTGCAGGCAGCGTCAACTGTGCTCTGAACAGAGCGAAAAAAAGTAGCTATCCTGCTGCCACCGTACTAGAAGGCTGCGTGCGTTACTGCAACGAATGTCATCTCGTAATAACTTGTTGCGTTTCAGTACTTCAAAATCTAATTCAAGGGCAAGCCTTATCTGGTGCGAGGTGTCTATTATGGAATCAATCGAAATGATAATATAAAAAGTATATAGACGGCTACAATAAAATTAAAAATAAGAATGGGTCGTAGTAGTGCGTATGTGGATAGGGCAAATCCATGCCCTGCGTCAAAGGTTACTGTAAACAGGGGCAGTAGCAATGACGAAAATGAAGTAAATGTGCTGAGTACGAGGTCCATATTTAGTATAATGGCTAAGGGATGAGACGGAATACATCTGCAACTCCTGAGGGTGTACACTGACCAAGCTTGAAATTAATGCATGAGACGATTAAATACTAAATGACTGCCATATGAGATACCCGCTAAGTGCTGGATCAAACATACAGTGTGAAGATTGCCTGTGGGACAGGTTACGTATGAGATTTGGGAGTAATGCCATGGTACATTCAGACTGTTTTACTACAAGCGCCTGCATATCCGTTAACACGCACTTTAGTCATAAACCAGCCAATTTTGTAACACAGTCTCTTCTACTACCTTACCTAAACATAACATACGATCAAAAATGCTAAAAAAATTATGGTCAGCTGACTAACTGGTCGTTAAGAAAGTTATCTGGATGTCTCTCTCTCTCTCTCTCTCTCTCTCTCTCTCTCTCTCTCTCTCTCTCTCTCTCTCTCTCTCTCTCTGTCTATCTATCTGTCTTTCCTGTAAGTCGTCTGGCCGTATATACTTAATGCTAACCATTAGCAGCCGGCCGGTTCGTCAGTTACATAACATATAAATATTCATCCTGCGTATGTTAGTGCTCGCAAAACTCGAAAATTTTGATACAAAGTTGCATTCGAAAAAGAGCTTGTTTTCATGTACCTATTTTTTAAATATATACTATATATAGAAAACACGTAATACATAAAATTGAAACGTCGTAACCAAAAATCTCAAATTCCTTGACCGATTTACTTCAACCAATTTTTACACGATATTCTAATGAACCTTCAGACGGGCACAGGCTAATATTTTATACATAAAATAAATAAAGGGGAAACACTGTTCAAAAAATCTCAAAACGTTCTCGATAGCCGGCCACCGTGGCCGAGCGTTTCTAGTTCTAGGCGCTTCAGTTTGGAACCACGCGACTGCTACGGTCGCAGGTTCGAATCCTGCCTCGGGCATGGTTGTGTTTGATGTCCTTCGGTTAGTTAGATTTCTTACTGCTGTTAACGTCAAACCTTGCAATATCCTTTACATAGAGCTATTTTTAGAAAGGGTTTTTTTACTGTTGTCTTTATAGTGTGTGTGTGTGTGTGTGGATGTGTGTGTGTGTGTGTGTGTGTGTGTGTGTGTGTCTGTGTCTGTGTGTGTGTGTGTGTGTGTATGTATGTGTGTGTGTGTGTGTGTGTGTGTGTGTGTGTGTGAAGTTAAAATCTTATTATTGGCAAGTTGCTAATATGATACCTGGTAATCTTTTCATAATGAAAACTGTCAAGCTATTTGAAATTATTTTTTTAAACAAGTGCCAGACTTAAAATTTTATTATTGAGAAAGTTTAAAATGAACAGGTATCTTTAGCAGTGTGTGTTATTTCACCAGCACCTCCTGGCCCCAACTTTCACGATAACGTTTTGGAATAAAATGTGTACTCTAGATGTTTCTGAATCGCCCTAATTGACGGTTCATTACTGGTAGCAGAGCGTGGTTGTACGTTCGCTACCTGATCCTCTTTACTTGCTGGTGGAAGTTTTTTAGTTAGTATTTATTAATATTTTGTTTTATTTGTTCACATTTACTTAAAGTGTATATTCCAGGGTGTGATGGCGGCGAGGGAGTGCCCGGGCTTAGGATTGCTCCGGCGCGAGCAGCTTTTGTACGAAATTAAAATTCATGGGATTGACAAGGAGGGCACGGTTCCAGAGCTGACCACATGTTTACGAGATTCCTTGCAGCGGCCTGTTGTTACTAAGGAAGTCATTGGTCTGCCGGCCGGCGTAGCCGCGGCCGTTGAGGCGATGGGTGAGTTGGAAAAGTCTCTTAGTTGGTTTTCAGTAGATTAGCCTAGCCGGAAACTTACTAGATAACGTGCACATTTGGTGCATAATTCTAACTGGATTTCTGACTTGGAGCAAATAGTTTCGAGTGACGCTGATCGTAAGATCGTTTCGGAGTTGCAGCAGAAGGTGGCTGCGATGCAGCTAAGCTTAGCTTATTTAGAGTTTGATTCTGAGGAATTCAGTGGGCAGGTCTAACCGGATCGGGCCCAGGCGGGGGTCTTGCCTAGTGTTCAAAACCAGAAGATGGAAGGTAGTTTGGAACCTTCTGCTAAATTACCTAACCCGATTGGACTTCTTTTGAAGGATATAGGAGAGTTAACTGTCGATTCTTTGAGTAAGATCGAGGAGGTACTTCGGTTGCTGGTTCACTTTGAACAGCACGCCCACTCCTTTGGGGTAGCGCACTCCACCCTTCTAGCTTTACTCTACCCTTTAGCCAAAAGGGGTCTTAGAGATCTTGTCTCCACAGCTCTCGCTGAACAGATGTCCTTGCTTCAGCTTAGGCAGAAGATTATTACTGAGAGACTTACTGCGGGTTTAGGAAGCATTTAGTATCACTACATTTGGAGGGTACAGGGGAGTGCGAGAGCCTACAGCAGTATGTGGAGAGGGTGAAAGTTGCCATCAAGCGATGGCTGCTGAAGATGAATTGCATTTTACCTTCAAATCCCCTCCGGTTACATGGGAGGATTTGCGTGGAGAAATAGTCACGGCGTCTGCGTTAAAGTTGCTAGAGGAAACAGGGGGCGCTAGGGTTTCTAGGCCCGTAAAAGAACTTGTGGCCGAGGAGCGCGGTCGGGGTAGAACCACCGGGGTTGAGACAAGGCGATGTTTTCGTTGTGGTGAGGGTGGTCATTTAGTTAGGGATTGTCCTGTTCCCCGTTGTAGTAGGAGTAACAAATGACATAAGGGAAAGCGACGCACCTTGTTTGGTAAATTTACAGCTTGTTGTGGGCGTGCCGTCATAGCCGAGTCCAGATCGCGTCTTCCCTATATTTGTGTTCAACTTAACCACGAATCCATTTGCGCCTTGTTGGCTTCTGGTAGCACGTACTCCTTACTTAGTGAGGCTTGGTTTTTGGAGTTCGGCCACCTTACTGAACTTAAACCCGAGAACATCCCGCTTCGGAGATGTGTCGCTAATGGTCATGTGTTGACTCTAGTGGGGTGGTTAAGGGTAGTGTTTCGGTAGGGCAGTTCTCTTGGCCAATCACCTTCGCTCTCGTGACGCTTTTGCAAGTGAACCTGGTACGTGGCTGTGACTTTAGTTCTAAAACGCAGCTGGTGTTGGGTTATTTTGGAGGGCTTTTCATCTGTAAGTTTGCTTCTCTGTAGAAGTTTGGTCTCTGTGAATGTTGGGAGGCGTTGTCGTCGGTGGTCCTTGCCTTTCCGATAGCTTCTGTTGATGAAGGGGATATTAGCCACCTTTCGCCCCAGCGAGGTCGGCAGGTGCGCGAGTTATTAGTAGAGCTTCCGGATTTACTGAGAGATAAACTGGGGGTGAGTAACATTCTGGAATATGACATTCGTTTGACCGATGACGTTTGTTAGGCAGTCCCCCTACCGGTTGTCTCCTCCCAAAATGAAAATACTACGAGGGAAGGTACGTAAAATGTTAGACCAGGGCGTTATTCGTCCCTCCACATCTCCGTATGCCTCCCCGATATTTCTGGTCCCCAAACATAAAAGGGGGGGGGATATTTAAGGCCAGTAGTAGACTACCGACGTTATAATGAGAAAGTCATTTTGGAATCAGTACCCTTTCCCGACCTCCACAACTCCTTTATTTGGTTTGCTGGCGCGATTTGGTTTACTGTACTTGACTTGAATCAGGCCTATTATCAGATTCCTTTGACTGAAAATTGTAAGCATGTTACTGCCTTCTGTACCGATTGGTATCTGTATGAATTCAATCACGTTCCATTCGGTCTTGGTACTGGGGCTGCTGTTTTGACCCGTTTATTGTTGGGCGATTTAAAGTTACGTGCGTCTGCAATTATTTAGGCGATCTAGTTATAGTAGGTCATTTGAAGAACATTTGCTTCAGGTCCTGGCTAGGCTCCAGACGGCCGTTCTAACAGTCAAACCACCTAAGGTTACGCAGGCGAAACCACAAATTTCCTTTTTGGGCCATATCGTTTCGGGGCAGTCAGTCCGGATCGATCAGGATCGCACGAAAGCCTTGCGCGCCTTGTCCCCCTCATAAGGTTAAGCGGGGAGTGGCAAAGTTCATTCGTATGGTGAACCACTACCCCATACTACCCTCAGGGATCTTTTAAAAAGCGGGTGAATAGGAACTTGAAATCAGCCCTCATAATTTACCATCAAGGTAGTCCGAGTAGGTGGGACTCCAATTTACCGTGGATCAACTTTTCGCACTTAATACGGCGGTACACGAGGCGTTGAAAGTTTCTTCAGCTTCTTTATTGTTCGCCTATCTGGTCAATTCCCGCTTGTCGAACTTGTGACGGATTCAAGACCTAATCCCCGAGCGGGTAACCCCATGTCTGATTAAGAAGAATTGGAATGGGGCGCGCCGAAATATTGCTGCCGCTCATGGTAGACAGGCATTGAGATGTAATCGCAATCGGTCACCTATGGGGGGGGGGGGGGGGGAGGTTGAGGTGTAGTTGTGTCCGGCTCTTCGAAAAGCGCGCCAGGCAGAGTGCTTTCGCTTCCCATCTAGTGTTTGCGGTGGCGCTTTCCGTTTGGCGCTTACATGGCCTGTCCATTAATTTATTCCAGATTATTTTCGTCATATTGGATACGCTATTTTGAATTTTTAAATTTTGATATAAAAGTCGTTATCAGAAGGGTCAAAACCCCCATCATGCCCATATTGGAGCAGATTTTAAACTTTTGGCTAAGTTTCCAGGATTCTGGCACTCTGTGCATCGCGTAACTTACTCCGCGCGATGTACGTTATGAGTGCAGGTATTCTGGCAGCGGCCGTGCGTGAGAGTCAGCGCTACGCTGCGGAAACGACGAGGCACGGCCGAAAGGAACGTTTTAAGTGTAACAGACAATTATCGGCTGCAACTGCAGCGTGTAGAATACCATCGCTGAACGGAAAGAGAAAATCGTAAAGGTTTGCAAGAAGTCACTTTTTTCTACGTAACATTAAAACGAACGAAATATTGGAGACAGAGAGGCTTCCAGACTTCGTAAAGTATTTACGTGACATAATTTTCTGAAAAATTGTCAAATAGCGACAGTCTGGAATTCTAAATGACGAGATTTAGTCTTTTCGGTCTCTTAGGCTCGCAAGTAGATATATTATTTTTAAGGTTCTGTGATTTGCCTTGTGAAGTGAAGCTCATAATTATTTCCGTTTGTCGCTTTAATTTTGGACACCACACAAGTAAAATTACTTAGAAAGTCATTTAATGCGATAGTAACCCCACAGTCCAGGAGAGGACTAAATCCATCAGGGAGAAACGCTTCAGTAGCACGGATATCGTAAAGGTCTTAAGTAATTATAGATCGCTTTAGAAATGTAACATCGGGATGTCAGTATGTGACAATTTTTGTAAGGGATGTGATACATGCTCGTTTTCGACGCTTCCGCCACCGGGTAAGGTGATGTAAGGTGGTCAGCTCATCCTGTGGGAAGGAGCGGGATTTTGATCGCACCCTGAGTCCTTCCAGTTGTTGCCTATTTAACCGAAAATGCTTCGCCTTAACATGGAGGACTTTCATAATCCGTAAGGGAGTTTGGCTGGCACCGTCATAAAGTTGACGCAAGACGGAGTAATAAAATTCCTGCGTCCGACGGAGATACCTCGCTCTCTCTCAGCGCCGTAATGCATTAATGATTTCCGGAGCAAAAGTTTGGCATGCCATGACCACCATTCCATAAGACAAGGGTAACGGTCCTGCGAACCAAAGCTACGAGCTCAAACCTCTCTAACGATAATATCGATGGAAGGGGCCTTTATGAGGGATGTGTTCAGCATCAGCAGCAGGCCATATAGTTTTTCTGGTTGCAGCACATGATTTAAAGTTGCAGCTTCGGCACAGTGATCAGTGAAACAAGCTGGTATCACGTCTATCGCTAACAGCTGTCCACATGAAGTGTCAGAAAGATAAAAGCCATCGAATCGGCTGCGGGAAGTAGCTGTAAAGTGCGTACACGAGAGTGGAATGTTGACAGATCCACCGATTTCGTATTAGGGAAGAACGGACCAAAACGTCTATTTCTTTCCTGAAATTAAAATTATGGGTCTCATCCACAGGACGCAAAACAAAATCTTCGCGTAACAGAAGTTTCTGCGGAGTTTTACAAATAAATGAAGTACATACTTTTTATGAAAACGAGCGTCATCTGTGGAACTACCATATTCCTAAGAGGAATAAAAAAGAATTAAATTAAGGTCACAAGAAATGCAGCTTATTCTTCGTCCAATATAAAGAACTTAGAAATCAGTCAGTCATGGGTTTTTCTGTATGTAAAATAACGCTGTACCAGTAGATAGTTCAGGAGCCACATTAAAGAAAGTAGAAAAACTGGGAAGAGAAAAATTGTCAAATAGCACTTCTTGCAAAAAATATCACGTCTTCCCTTGAACCTAAGTAAAATGGTTCAAATGGCTCTGAGCACTATGGAACTTAACATCCGAGGTCATCAGTCCCCTAGACTTAGAACCACTTGAGGGGACTGACGACCCCAGATGTTAAGTCCCATAGTGCTTAGAGCCAATTTAAATCTACTTGAACCTAACCAACCTAAGGACATCATACACATCCATGCCCGAGGCAGGATTCGAACCTTTGACCTTAGCAACTGCGCGGTTCTCGACTGAATCGCCTAGAACCGCTCTGCCACAACGGCCGGCGAATCGTAAATGAACTGTCGCAACACCGTAAGTCTAAGCTTGGAACTAATTCTGTTCACACTCAAAGTAAGAAAGGTATAGGCACGCATCTATTTAGTACAAAAACTATGCAGTTAGTTACTTGCAAATGACCGCTAACAATGCATGGCAGAGTCAACGAATGAATCTGACTGTAGAGAGGTGGAACCCTCTCTCCCACCCTCTTTCTGCTTTTACTTTTCCGCGATGCCGCACGCTGAGGTAGAAAACACTGACGAGGCTGTTGGGGAAGGCGACTGCCTCATGGGGTAATGTGAGTGGAGAAGGGGATTGGGGGGGGGGGGGGGGAGGAATCGTGCGGAAATTCAGCATCAGGTACAGAGGATACACCCCACTCTTTCACAGGTGGGTGGTGCGGCTCCTAGAAATCAACGAAAAAGAAAACTGACGGTACGTCTTTTACCATCACATGTCCCGCTTGCACATTTGGACCGATCAGGTTCTAAACAGCTACGGTTTGTGGCATTCTTTCCCCATACGGGGCCGCAGAAGAATGGTAGGCATATATTACAGACTCAGGGATGTCTGGCAAGTCCATAGATATATTACGGAGCTCCGGAACATGTCTATCCTCGCGTGATTCCGAAGGGGCGCTCTCTGTCTAGGGAGTCAAGTCGGAGGGATTGCGGGACGCTTTCGAATCTTGGACAGTAACCGACATGTTATCATCCGATCTAAACTCAGGGAGATGAGAGGCTTCCTCACTGGAATCTGTTCAGTAGAGCGGAGCAGCGAAGAGGAATCATCTGACTCCTCACCATCTTGCATCCGTCTACGATTGTTTTGAAGTGGAGGTGGTGCCGGCGCGGAAGCTACAGTGGCAAAGTGCCTACGGGAGGTAACGGCGGAAATGCGCTAGGACCATCACGAAATGACTCGTTTCGCCCCTCAGAAACTCAGTTAGGCACAATGGCTGACACTTGGGAATCCAGGTCCGTTAAAGTTAGCTTCTTACGTTGTTAGTAAGTGGAGTTTAAGACCGTAACACGACACGAGCAATTTGATCGGAAGTGTCCACTCTCCTTACATATGAGACAAGTATCTTCTTGTCCTGTGTAAATTATATGTCCCTTCAAATATTCAGTTTGACACCCATGTCCACGGATCGGACTCCGCTATGAAATTGCAAACGATGTTGAGCGGACCAGCGTTCGCTCCATATATTCCGTATATCCCCAAACGGAAGCAGAACTATCTTGAGGAAACTGTCGTCAGTCGTTCGTGTATTCTACCTCCGCGTTCGCCACAATAACCAAAATATTAGAGCCATGGCGACGAATGAAAGGGACTTCTTGTCCGTGCTGCAAAGCGAGCCTGTTAATCTGAAGCGGGTCTAGAATCTTGACTAAAAACTCAAACGATTCAGAACCTAAGTAAGACGTGTGAACCTGATCTGAAGTGACCTTGATCGTATCTACAAGCCAAACATGAATTTCTAACAAACTGGGAGGCACATGATGCGTGGACTTGTCAGAACTAAAACTGCGGGAACGCTCCTGGGAGACATGGACGTCAACATGAACCAAGACAATGCCGCGTCAAAATGGAATAACAAACACGAGGCGGCGAGAGACAAACCACGATGTGACGTGGACAACGACTACTCACGCAGAACTGAGGGCAAACAAGGAAACTCTCGCAGCGTTACGATAGAGGCGGGAACAGGCAGAACCTTAACACATGATGCAAACTTGGCCACTCTTTCTGCCAAGTCAAGGCACTGTTGCTCTCTCAAGTTACGGCCTCTGTCTCGTAGGTGGCAGTGGCTCCGTTTTCATAACTATTTCAATTCATTTTAATTCGGACAATTTGTACAGAATGTTTAAAATTATATACAAAAATCTTTCTCGTGGATCAGTATTTAAAGTGAGTAACGTATAGTTCAATCATTAATTAAATAACAAGAGAAATAGTAGCCACTCTGGCAACTAGTAACACCTGTGTTGCTCCATTTACTATCACACCTGCTAGTCGTAACCATTTCTTGTCTCTACCTATATTCTAAAAATTTTCCCCCATTTCACAGAAATAGTAAACTAATAACAGAAATAGCATAGTGCCACACTACAATTAAACAAATCATTAAATCAATAGTAAAAACTAAATATCGAGGGTACAGAGTGCAGTCATCTTTAACCTGAGGCTCATGTCGACATCAGTGATGCGTGTAGCATGGGTTCTGAGGGCATCCCCCGTTCATGGGTGAAGCTGGCGGAAGTGATGAAGACTGCTGGCTTCTCTCACGGGGTTCAAACAGAGTTCATAATTTAGCTAGAATTGATCGAGTCCTTTATTATGGAGCCGAGTGGAGCGTCTGAACCAGAGGCTCTGTCGATTCTGTGAAAATCTTGGCTGAAGATTTACGGACTTGCGTTATGGGGTGGAGAGTTGAAGGACTCGCCATGACAAGTCAGTGTTGTACTGCACTATATAGAGCAAGCAGCTAGTCGGGTAGGATAGAGTACGTGCGGAGTGCACATTCCTTTTTTTCTTTAAGGAAGAAGGCTATGCGATAGTTTAAGGTCTTCTGATGAATGCTCGTTCGTCGACCGCGTGGGGCTAAATCAGACCGCGTACAAAATACTGACATTTAGACTGTCAAAATTTTAGCGGTAAGTTTTTCCGGAGTATTTGTAACAAAGTACCTGAATTTAACGCTCTACAGGAAAGTTGTTGCGTTCAAATTACACTCGGAACCGAAAGCTGGATGAAACCCAAAATAGAAAGCAGTGAAATATTTAGCGAGGCGTGGAACGTATATCGAAAAGTCAGGTTAGACACCATAGGTGAGGGACTGTTAACGGCAGCGGACAAAATTATTGTGCCTATAGAGGACTGACTGCAAAATTCATGTGGATGGGTGTAACCGGCGCAGGTGAAAAGATAATCATCGTATGTTTTTACCGGCCACGCGATTCCGCCGTAACAGTAGTAGAATCATTCAAAGGAAGTCTGCACTCAGAAACGCGGAAATGCGACTTTACCTTACAGAATATGGCCTGGGACCTCTGTAGATTCATTGCAGGTGGTATGGACAGAAAGTTTAGTTCTGAGCACATTTTCCGAAAATTGTCTTCAGCAGATAGTTCGACAACCCACACCCAATGGAAATATTCTGTACCTTCTAGGTGCAAAGAAGTCGGACCTTATGGATAGTGTCAGACAGGTATCAGTGATCATGACATAACGACGATTTCCAAAGTAAACAAATCTATTAAGAATACTGGGAGAGTTTTTATGCTAGAAAGAGCAGATTAGCAGTTGTTAGCATCCTACTAAGCAGTGAATGGACATCATTTAGTTCCGATATGACGGACGTAGAGGAATTGTGGCCAGATTTAACCCGACTGTAAATCGTGCTCTGGAGACGTATGTGCCGAGGCGGAAATTACCCGCTCTGATTTAATAACGAAATCAGGAAAATGCTGAGAAAGCAGAAATTGTTACATTCTCGGTCAAAAAAACAACAAAGAAGTGGCAACAGGCAACAGTTAATAGTAAATCTGACGTGTATTAAAAGACTGTTGCGTGAAGCATACAACATCCCCTGTCATACCTTAACGAATGATCTTGGCGACAATCTGAGAAAATTCTGTCCGAAGCTAAATTAGTATGTGGGTCGAAGGATTCTATGCAGCCACTCGTCGAAACAAAATGGTGTAATAGGCAGAAAAAAGAAAGCTCAATATTTAAATATCACGGTTAAAACATCATTCACGAAGGAGGATCGTACAGTCGTACCATCGTTTAACCGTCGCACTAGATACAGAAATAATCCCTGGTGTTGAGAAGCAACTGATACAATTGAAAACAGGGAAAGTCGCCAAGTTCGAATGGACTCCCAAGTCCGATTTATACAAAGTACTCTTCGTCAGACCCTTACTTAGCTTGCATTTATCGCCAATCTCAAAGCCAGTGCGAAGTTCCAAGCGACGGAAAAAGACCACAGGTGACTATCGTATATAAGAAAGGTAAACGAACGGACCAGCAAAATTACATACCAATATCCCGAACATCTGTCCACTGCAGAATTCTTAGGCACGTTCTAAGATCAAACATAATGAAGTCTCTTGAGACAAAAGCTTCCGTCCCCAAATCAGCAACGGTTTAGAAAGCATAGGTCATGTGAAACTCTGCTTTATACATAAACGACCTGACGGATACGGTGGGCAGCAATCTGCGACTGTTTGCTGATGATTCTGTCGTATACCTGTACCGGTAAGGGGTCGACAGAAGCGTCCGATTCCACGCGTCGGCTTTGACCCGTGACGTAAGGGTGTTGTCGTGTGTGACGTCATGACGGCGCGGAGTTTGGTTTGAGTGTCGCTGTCTCCAGTTCTGTTTTATCTTATTTTATTTACTTTTCTGATCTGTTCGTTCTATCTCGTGAGATTTTTTTTTAAATTTAAAAACGCGTATTACTTATTTTAATTATCTGTTTCCTCCAATTTCTGTTTTAGTTTATTATATTTATCTTTCTGATCTGTTCGTTCTATCCCATGAGATTTTTTTTAAAAAAAGACAAAAAACACTAATCAGCTACTGAAGCATCTTTATCTTCTATGGGTTGCAGGGGTTACGACCCTTGGGGAGGTGGGTGGGGATTCATGCATGGCTGTCTTCACTTACACGTTGTAGCTACGCAAGGCGTCTAAATTTGTTTATATTTAGTTTGCCCCCCCCCCCACCCAAAACACTTCATTTCCCGCGATTGTCCCTTTAGTGTCATTAGGCTTCTTGTGGAAAGTGTGTGTGTGTGTGTTTTTGTTTCCGCCATATTTGTGACGTCATGGGTCAAAGCAGACGGGCGGTATCGGACGCTTCCGTATTTCCTAGCCAGGCACCATTTCGTGACACTGTTAAGCTGCAAATAAAGCTAAACTTAAAATAGATATTCTCGGGTCTTCTTATTCAGTTTTGCGGCTCAGCAGTCTCGCGGTGGCCTAGAACAATAACAGTTCAACACTCACTACCTCCACCTTCAGGCTGCGATGAGGATGATGTCGCGGCGGAACAAAGCCGGCTGGCGATGCGTGGGCGCCGTGTGACGGAGCAGGATCCGATTCCACGACCGTCCGCTACGAGGAACGGGCAGACAGGCAGCTGTCCAGATGGTCAGATACGCGCGCGCCCACAAGGCTTCCCTCTACGCACTGTCGCGCCCGGCCAATGTGAGCGGATAGCAACGCCTTACCCCGCCAGGCGGCGCTCAGCGATGCGGAAACCAGAAACTGTTTACAGTCTGCCAACACTGACGCCGTCGCGCATGACTTAATGAACTCGGAGGACATATGACAGCACATATCGCCAGGACTGTCCAGCCAGCCCTTGAAACGCAAGATAAAACAGAGCATTCCCTCTACATTCATATTACGCAAACCACTATAAAGTGTACTGTGAAGTTGCTTACACTGATAATAAATTTAAATGTTAGGAAGTCTTTTCAGTCCGAATTTATCTTAAATGCAGGCTTGTACGCGAGTGAAACGTGGCGATAAGCCGTTCAGACAATAAAAAACAGAAGCGTATTGAATAAAATCCGCCGCAGCTGTTCTAAATCCTTTATTAAAGGCACGGCCTGTTTCGTAATTGAAATTACATCCTCAGACGCAAATCTGTGTAAAAACAAGAAAGAGACCGTGGACAGTGGTACGCAAAGACCATATCACAGTAATAAAAAGTGGCCACAAGGCTTATAGTAGTCAAGCCTCTTTTACAGACCGATCCCAACCCTTTTTTAAAATTCGGGAAGTTCCACATAAACCGATAGTCATGGATTAGAAATGTGGCGTGAAACACGAACCTGTTAACAAATGGAACGAGAGAGTAGATTATAAAAAGCACCGAAAAAAATGAAGGAGGGGCAAAGACAAAATATAGAGTAAACGGTACATCTGTCGAAGCCGCGCCGGAACGGAATGCTGCGACTGCCATACATGAACTAGCAGGTTATGAAAACATAGCCCCGAGAGACGCGGCGCATACACGGATGCGTAAATATCATCCGATGATCTTTAAGGATCCGCAGCTCGTGCTCGTGCGGTAGCGTTCTCGCTTCCCGCGCCAGGGTTCCCGGGTTCGATTCGCGGCGGGATCAGGGATTTTCTCTGCCTCGTGATGACTGGGTGTTGTGTGATGTCCTTAGGTTAGTTAGGTTTAAGTAGTTATAAGTTCTAGGGGACTGATGACCATAGATGTTAAGTCCCATAGTGCTCAGAGCCATTTGAACCATTTGAACCAAAATTCAACAACTGATCGATGTTAGAGATATAGGTCTATAGTTTTGCACATCTGTTCGACGTCCATTCTTGATGTCTCATAATCTCATCTTCCAGCAAGGATTATCGTCTACTCCCAAGGCTAACCTAAGGACATCACACACACCCATGCCCGAAGCAGGATTCCAACCTGTGACTATAGCGCTCTCGCGGTTCCAGACTGAAGCGCCTAGAACTGCTCGGTCACAGAAGCCGGCTCTGTGTTTAAACTTCAGTCCATAATTTCTAAGAATGAAATGTGCTGGGTCAATATCTTTTTTAGCCAACTGTACACCCATTCTGTTTGAAACCGTTCAGTTGCACAGAATACTATGACAAGAGAAGATCCTAGGGGAGTAGTGAAGATGAAACATCCTGTTGATCCTGGGCCGGAGCAGTTCTACGGCTCTTTCTCTTTTCCTGTTTTAAAAGGCTCTTGTTAATACTCGGGGCAAAATCAGCGTCGTACACATTAGAACCTGCTACGAACTGGATGGCCCTATATTAGCGTCCATAAGCTACTTTATGTAACGGAGCGTTACGTA
The DNA here is from genome assembly GCF_023864345.2 of Schistocerca serialis cubense. Taxonomy (NCBI): domain Eukaryota; kingdom Metazoa; phylum Arthropoda; class Insecta; order Orthoptera; family Acrididae; genus Schistocerca; species Schistocerca serialis. The sequence continues at coordinate 822,487,048 of NC_064640.1, forward strand.
ATCCATGAAGTACTGACCAGAAACCTGTCTTTTTACACTCCAGATGGTAGGAGGAAGAGCTGTGAATAGCCAAATCCGTGGTTGCTGTTTTCCTATGAATGTCGTTTCTCAAAAGGATTCCCTGACATAGTGACTGGCTTGTCCAAAAATGGTAACATCCTATTTCTGGACACTACGTTAGGGAATTCTTTGGAGAATGGCATTTATAGTAACCAGTAAACACGAATTTGGTTCTTCACAGCTCTTCCTATCACCCTCTAGAGTACAAAATGGCAGCTTTCCGGTCAATGCTTTATAGATTACATAACACCTCATTATGTAAACTAGCATATGAATGCGAATATAGGGCCATCTAGTTCATAGGACATTCTAATGGAAACCACGTACATTTTGTCCCGAGTAATGGCAAGAGCCTTCTAAAAAAGAAAAAAAAGGAAAGAGCCGTAGGACTGCTCCGGCCCAGGATCAACAGGGTATTTCATCTTCATTACTCCCTGGGAAGGGGAATGGCCCTAGGAGGAGGATATTAGTGTTTAACGTCCCGTCGACAACGAGGTCATTAGAGACGGAGCGCAAGCTCGGGTGAGGGAAGGATGGGGAAGGAAATCGGCCTTGCCCTTTCAAAGGAACCATCCCGGCATTTGCCTGAAGCGATTTAGGGAAATCACGGAAAACCTAAATCAGGATGGCCGGAGACGGGATTGAACCGTCGTCCTCCCGAATGCGAGTCCAGTGCGCTGACCACTGCGCCACCTCGCTCGGTGGGAATGGCCCTAGGGTCTTTTCTTATCATAGTATTCAGTACTACGGCACTGTTTCAAATGCAATGGGTATACAGTTGACTACAAAGATATTGTTCCCGCACATTTCATTCCTAGGAATAATACACCGAGATTTAAATACAGGGAAAGGACGAAACGTGAACAACAAAAGTCGTCAGGTGCTTACAACATCACAAGTGATGATTCAGTCGAAATATATGGATCAAACTGGAAGGTCGTTGGAAGTTATGTTTAGGGAACAAATTTCTGGTTGGTATTCCAGTTATGCCTTGCGTTCAAATATATCCGGAACGTGTCACTCAGCTTCTGGTATTACATGACGTTTTTTAGTTTTGCGTACGGGACGCAAGGGTAACGTTGTCAATATCTTCGAGCAGTAGGAGATCTACCGTACATTAAGATAATTTTCAAATCAACCACTTAATTTTCAAAATGAATTAAGTCATAAAGTAATTTTGGCTAGCTTTGATTACTTAAATGAATAGTGTGGTTCAGTTTCGCTGACCCCTTACCTACTCTTCCTTGGTGACTTTGCTAGAACGATTCTAGATTACTGAAAATTTTTAAGAATCGTTCAAATTTATTTTTTTATTTTTTTTAAATTGTAAGAAATTTTAAGAATTTAAATTCGAAATGTTATGTGAGTGTATGTGTATGTGTATGTTGTAAACACCTGACGACTCGTGAGGCTCGCGTTTCGTCCTTGCTCTGTGTTTTAAAAAATGGTTCCAATGGCCCTGAGCACTATGGGACTTAACTTCTGAGATCATCAGTACCCTAAAACTTAGAACTACTGAAACCTAACTAACCTAAGGACATCACACACAACCATGCCCGAGGCAGCATTCGAACCTGCGACCGTAGCGGTCGCGCGGCTCCAGACTGTAACGCCTAGAACCACTTGGCCACTCCGCTTCAGGCCTTTCCGTATCTTCGTGACATTCTCCTAAGGACTGAACGAATCGTGCTACACTTCGCTGTATTCGTTCAGTGTCTCCTGTTAGGCATATTTGGTACGTGTCCCACATGCTTGAGCATTATTCCAGGATGAGTCTCCTTTGAATGGAGTCTCCTTTGTAGACTGATTGCATTTCCCCAGTAGTCTACCAAGGAACGGAAATTTGTCAACTGCTTTACCTGAGACGGAGACTTAGTGGTCGCTCCATTTCATATCCCAACGAATTGTTAAAGCCACGTATTTGTTTGAGGTGACAGATTGCGATTGTGACTCATTGATATAATCATACGATACTACGTTTTCTTGGTTTTGTGAAATGCACCTTTTTACATTTCTGAGTATTTAAGGAAAGTTGTCAATCTCTGAAATCTTAACAATACCTGACTCAATACTTGTTCAGCTTCTTTCAGACGATACTTTGTTATTGATAACAGCATCATCTGCAGAAATTCTGAGGTTTCTATCCCGCGAGAAAATGTTATTAGGGTTCCTTACCGCAATCGGTGAAAACAGAACCCTTATAGGACCGTCTTTTGTTCGTCTGGTTGTCTGTCCGTCTGTTGAGACCTATTTTTCTCAGGAACGTGTAGAAGCATACTGAAATTTGTACTAAAGTCTATAGTCCCTTGGCGTTTTAAAAAATTTCTAAATCACTTCAGTCAAAAGATACGGCCATTTACGTCGCATATTTTGTTACTCGCAAACTCACTCACCAAAACCTATAAATGAACTATCTTAAATAGATTAATTTTTTTTTACAGTCAGAGCGCTATTCCTACTCACACTTGTTGGGTTTTTCTGGAAGTCTTTTGGGGTAGGCAGGAATAGGCTTAAGTGATTGCTCTTCAGCTCACCAGTGTACAGAATGGCCAAGGTTGGCAGTGGGCGTCAGATTTTTGAGGATTTAGTATTAATAAGAATGTATACTTTACACACAACTGGTTTATTCAAAACGGGGGGAATGGGCTCTGCGTAGGGCAGGCATAAGGAAAACTTCAGTCTCTTGGGTGTCAGTATTTTGGGTCTGTCCGTCACGATCTCGTGGCTTGAGGGCAGGAATCTCTAGAAGGAGCAGCCTCCCAGGCCCGCTACAGGTAAACCTCGCCTGATCTGACTGCGCAGAAGCTGACTGGTCGGCTGTGTAGGCAGCACCATCAGCGCTAAAGCAGCAGAGTCAGCTCTGGCGGCACGGCACGTGGCTCGTCGCTTCCCTGTCCTGGCCTGGCTGGGAGAATCGGAAGGCACCGAGACTGTTACAGTAGTTATCAGTAGTAATACAGTAAACTGAATGTCTAAGAAGCTATCCTTTCAATAGGTCCCTAAGTCTTAAATGACAGCAAATGGAATGATTATTAGTAAACAGTAGTACCGTTAAGACTGATGTAATGAGAGAAAGAATATTGCGTATCTTGGAAATCGAGCCTCATCTGGAGTCATTCCAGCTGATTACCGCAGTTATCAACTGGAAGATTAACCTTATCAGACGTTGTAAACAGATTAAGCAAGATCTCTTTTCACCAAACGTTTTACAATAATTCTGTCTGACCATTCTTATTATTGTGTGTTAAGTGTGCACAGAAACTGTTCACTATTTTGGGTCAAGAATCCTTACTTAAGGACATCTTTATTTAGTAAGATAACAGACAACATTGTCACAAATAAGATTAAACACACACATTTAATTCATTAACTCATAACTTCCATAGTTTACTGTATTATTTGCGTCACACTGAAGCTTGACATAAAATAAAAGTTCATATATTTCGTTTATTTGCGGGAGGTGGTATTGGTTTTTGTGGGCCGTTGTAAAAAATTGTTTGATACGGCTCTCCACAAGTCTCTTCACCTCTGCACCCTCCATTTATTTGGGCCTGTTTACTGTACTCAAGTCTTGGTTTCCCTCTTCAGTTTTACACAGGGTGTTACAAAAAGGTACGGCCAAACTTTCAGGAAACATTCCTCACACACAAATAAAGAAAAGATGTTATGTGGACATGTGTCCGGAAACGCTTAATTTCCATGTTAGAGCTCATTTTAGTTTCGTCAGTATGTACTGTACTTCCTCGATTTTCACAATCAACATGTGTGGGCTGACGAGAATCAGCACGCAATTGTGCAATCACGTCATCAACACAGATTTTCTGTGAACGTTTGGGCAGGCATTGTTGGTGATGTCTTGATTGGGCCCCATGTTCTTCCACCTACGCTCAATGGAGCACGTTATCATGATTTCATACGGGATACTCTACCTGTACTGCTAGAATATGTGCCTTTACAAGTACGACACAACATGTGGTTCATGCACGATGGAGCTCCTGCACATTTCAGTCGAAGTGTTCGTACGCTTCTCAACAACAGATTCGGTGACCGATGGATTGGTAGAGGCGGACCAATTCCATGGCCTCCACACTCTCCTGACCTCAACCCTCTTGACTTTCATTTATGGGGGCATTTGAAAGCTCTTTCTACGCAACCCCGGTACTAAATGTAGACACTCTCCGTGCTCGTATTGTGGACGGCTGTGATACAATACGCCATTCTCCAGGGCTGCATCAGCGCATCAGGGATTCCATGCGATGGAGGGTGGATGCATGTAACGGAGGACATTTTGAACATTTCCGGTAACAAAGTGTTTGAAGTCACGCTGATACGTTCTGTTGCTGTGTGTTTCCATTCCATGATTAATGTGATTTAAAGAGAAGTAATAAAATGAGCTCTAACATGGAAAGTAAGCGTTTCCGGACACATGTCCACATTACATATTTTCTTTCTTTGTGTGTGAGGAATGTTTCCTGAAAGTTTGGCAGTACATTTTTGTAACACCCTGTATAATGAATGAGGAGGTAGTCAATCGAACCGGGGAGAAAAGAAAAGAAAACTATAGTACAATTTGACTAGGAGACCCTCCCACTCCCCCTCACCCCCACCGCGCTACGCACACACACACACACACACACACACACACACACACACACACACACACACAAACACTTCTTTCCAGTGCACACAAAACAGTCAGTGCCTTGATGGATGACGGTCTGTCCTATCAACCAATTCCTTCCACCAGTAAAGTTATGCTTTACATTTCTTTTCTCCTTTCTTCCCATTTCAATTAGGTACCTCCTCATTAATGATACAAACTACCCATTTGAACTTCGGCATTCTTCCGTAGCTTCAAATTTCAAACACTTTTGTTCTCTTATCGTCTGAACAGTTACTGCCCACGTTTAACTTCCGTTCAAGCCTACACTCCAGACAAATAAATTCAGAAGATAATTAAATTTACATTCGATGTTAACAAATTTCTCATATTCAGAAACGGTTTCCTTGCGACAGCCAATCTGAATTTCATGTCCTCTCTTCTTTGTCGATTAGCAATTACTTTGATGCCCAAATAGCAAAACTCATCTGCTGCTTTTAGTGTTTCATTTCCTAAACTAATTAACTCAACATCACCTGGCTGAATTCGATTACATTCCATTATCCAAGTTTTACTTTTGTTACTGCTCATTTCATAACCTCTTTTCGAGACACTTTGCAATCTGTTCAACCGCAGACCTCAAAGTTTTTATTTCTTCTCCCTGATCATTGATTCCCTTTCCAGATTTCTCCTAGGTCTTCTTTACTGCCTGCTGAATGTATAGGTTGAATAACATCGGGGATAGGCTACAACCCCGTCTCACTCCCTTCTCAATTATTTCTTCCCTTTCATTTTATTCGGATAATGACGGTGCAGCAGTGGATACACCGCTTTTCATCAGATGAGCGAAGTTTAGCACTGTCGGGCGTGTTTGGCACTTGGATGGGAGACCATCCGGGCCGCCATGCGCTCTTGCCCTCCACTCAGCATCGTGATATCAATTGAGGAGCTACTTGATCTGGCAGTAGCGCCTCCAGGGCACGAAAACTGACAACGGCCGGGAGAGCGGGGTGCTGATCCCACGCTTCTCGGATGATGCCAGTAGGCTGTGGATGACACCTTGGTCGGTTGTACCATTGGGCCTTCCGAGGCCTGTTCGAACAGAGAGAGTTTCATCTCATTCGACTCTTTTAACTGCAGTTTGGTTTCTGTGCAGGTTGTAGATAATCTTCACGGTTCCGAAAAGTGTGTTCTAGTCAATGTTGCCTCTAAATCTATAGTACTATAAACATGACTTTGTCTTTCTTCAATCTGCGTTCTATGCAAAGTCACAAGGTCAGTATTGCCTCGTGTGTCCCCTTTGGAAAGATTTATAAACACATTAATACAGGATCTTTGACCGACAGCCCCATCTTACATAAACGCATGTTTTTATTGTTATTGTTAATGAGAACAATATTAATTAATTAATAATAATTAATTTTATGTATAATTATTCATATTTACTTATTAATAACCAGGGATTGTGAAGTGGAGTGAGAACTTAAGGTCTGCAGCTTCGGTTTATTGGGAGAATTTTAGAAAAGTGTAGCCTATCTATAAACGAGACCACTTACAGAACAATAGTGCGTCCCGTTCTTGAGTAGTGCTCGTTTTTCGGGACGCCCACTATGTCGGATTAAAGGCAGACATCGAAGCAGTTCAAAGGTGAGCTGCTAGATTTATTACCGGTAGGTTCGATCAAAACATCAGTATTATGGAGGTGCTTCGTGAACACAAATGGGAATCTCTTCAGGGAAGACGAAGTTTCTTTCGCAAAATACCACTGAGAAAACTTAGAGAACCGTCATTTACGGCTGACTGCACAACAGTTCTATTGTCGTCACCGCCTTCTATTGTAAGGCCCGCGAGAACATGAAAATGAAAGCAAACTATGATCTTACATTAATACAAAATTCCTCATTTAATTTTTTGTTTTTACTACGAGCATAACACTTTTAAATGTCCGTTTGATGCTATCAACAGTTTTACAACATTAGGAAGAAAACTCAAACAGCTCATAGCATTTATTTCTGCATGCTACTAATCATGGATATCATACAATAGTCAACTCTGGCTTCATCTGAACAACTGCCAGCAACTTCGCAGATTAAGTTTTGAGTGTCTATATGAAAGCAAAACAGAGAAGAAAAACCGAAGGTCTGAAAACATCAGTGCTTGATTACTAAGGGATATTCCTGCCACAGGAGAAATCTAAAACAGTTTCGGTGGCAGTAATGAACACATAGGTAGGGAAGGAGATGCAGAATTATAGTGAATGTGTACCACTTGGTAAGTACTTGTGGCTTGACCATATATCAGAGTGAGTTTAGGAGAATAGATTACTGTCAAGATGGTGAAAAATGAAGATGCTGAAATTAAATTCCTCTCAGGAAACAGTTACATGGTTCAGTATAATCCAGTTATATTGCTAATATGCTCAGTAGTTGGATTTCTCATAGTTTTTCGTATGCCACTTGTGTCAAATTAAGAGGCTATTTCACATCTTTAGAGTCTACATTATGTAGGTGCTAAAAGATCCTACATTGAGTACTCTGATATAAGGAACTAAGGGTTAGAAATAAGTGTTTACTTTTTAGTTCTTCTTGAGAATTCAATGGAAAATAAAAAAATAATAATTTCGTCTTTAGTTTCTACTGGGCTTCGTAAACTGATAACTTCGTGTAACACAATATGAAAAAATCTTCCATGGGGCAGTACTGCCCCTTTCAATCTCACAAAGAGAGTAGCTATGCCAGTGGTCATGGAGAATAATATCGAAGTGGGATCGTGCAGTATTATCTTGAAATAATATTCTCTCATGGATAGCAATAGACACAGTCTCAAACAACTTTGGCATTACATCTCAAAGGAACAGCAGATAATGAGTACTGTTCAAACTGGGTGGCAACAAATAAAGTCCTATCAGATGATTTTATGCTGCACCAATCCACGAGCTGACAGAGAGTCTTTGCTGATGATATGAGTGCAGCACATGAATTTACATCACTCCAGATGTGGCTACTGTGGCAGCTGAAACCCCATGAACATGATGGAAATAATACAAACGGTAGGAGGTTTAGCACTGAAGTGTCGTTATCGATAATCCGTTGACACACTGAAGTTTGTGTCTGGAACTGTTTGGTAGTCCGCCTTGGTAGCTGTACGATCAGCGTGGCGAATTGCTAAGCGAAGGGGTCAGGGTTCGATTCCTGGCAGGTTAGAAGATTTCCTACGCCGGAGACTAGATGTTGTGTTGTCCTAACGTTCATATCGTCATAAGTGACATTCCACTAGTGAGATGGTTATATGAAGATGTCCAGAAAGCCAATAAAAAATCATTTGGCCCCCTATTGATAAGTCCTCTCCCACACAATCCAAGGACATCTCAGACTCTGCGTTGTGAACAATTCTTTGTCGAGGACCTTTTTCCAACTCTCTATGGTTTTGAACAATCTTTCTTCGCTCTCGTTTTCCTCCACAATTATAAATTTGTTTCAATTAAGGAGATTCATTGCAACGTTTTATCTGTTACAGGGAGTTCGGAATTTACAATAACAAACTTGTAGAACTTGTAGAGGGGTGTGAGTACATAATATTTTGAATAGGAACCCATGTCCAGAAACGTACCGTATCCGTTCTACGACGGTTTCATTTCAGATGTGTAACGCGACCAAGTTTGCAGCGGGAAGAGAAAATTGTAGTTACTTATCCTGGTATGAAGTAGGGTAGACGGGATGACGTGTACTGCGTCAGGCGATCACCTGATGTCACTTAACGTCTGCCTTGCTACGAAACTGTTGCAGAGACAGAGAAACATCTGCTGGCACGAGTTCTGGCCGCTGCACTAGAAACTGAAGAGACACCAAGTGGAATGGAGAGAGTGTGTAACAGAACGTACTTCGTAGGGCACAGTGTCTGGAACAGCGTAGGTGGTCGCCACATCGAGCCGCTGTTGTAATGCGTCAGTGCTGTCTGCACGTACTGTACGGTGGGTTATTTTTGTTTTGGAAGAACGTAAACACGTACTGTTTAAGTGTTCACACACAAAAAATGGTTCAAATGGCTCTGAGCACAATGGGACTTAACTTCTGAGGTCATTAGACCTCTAGAACTTAGAACTACTTAGTCCTAACTAAGCTAAGGACATCACACACAATCATGCCCGAGGCAGGATACGAACCTGAGACCGTAGCGGTCGCGCGGTTCCAGACTGTAGCGCCTGGAACCGCTCGTTCACCCCGGCCGGCGTTCATACAAAAAAATGTGCTTAAGTTATAAGTGGATGTTTCGTTATGTTTCTTTCCAGCTGCCACTAAATAATTGTACTGCGTCACGCCTAACTCATGTCTTCAAGCAGAAGTGAATGAGTTAACCTTCTGAATGAAAACCGACGTAGAACGGAAACAGTACTTCTCTGCACAGGGGTTTCTACTCAAAATATTATGTACTCACCATAAGTTCAGAATACTGACTCATAACTGTAATAATATTCAATCCTCTGGCTTGTACCTACACGATATAAATTCTGGAGTTGTCCATTAACAATAGACAAGTTTCTTAAATGCACCCCGAATCAAGCGCAGGAACATCTACACACAATAACTGTCCATTGGCCGTGTGATATTACTTACTCGTTACATAGGCGAATATTACTTTGTTATTGTCATTACACATAATTCATATCCAGTCTTTCTTTATGATGTCAGTTTTTCAAATCAGAAGTTTAAAACTGAAAGCTAGTGTTTCATGATTTTCTCAGTTAGGCAAAATCCTTATTCATTAGCCGTATTATGTATTGTGAACTAACAGCCCTCATGAAAATATTGAACTTTGTACACTGAATAGCCAAAGAAATTAGTAGACCTGCGTAACATCGTGTAGGGGCCTCGCGAGCACGCAGAAGTGCCGCAACACGACGTGGCATGTATTCGACTTATGTCTGAAGTAGTGCTGGAAGGAACAGACACCATGAATCCTACAGGCCTGCTTATAAATCAATTACAGTACGTAGGGATGGGGATCTCTTCCGAACAGCACGTTGCAAGGCATCCCAAAAGAAATGGCTCTGAGCACTATGGGACTTAACATCAACGGTCATCAGTCCCCTAGAACTTAGAACTACTTAAACCTAACTAACCTAAGGACATCACATAACTACCAGTCATCACGAGGCAGAGAAAATCCCTGACCCCGCCGGGAATCGAACCCGGGAACCCGGCCGCGGGAAGCGAGAACGCTACCGCACGACCACGAGCTGCGGACAAGGCATCCCAGATATGCTCAATAATGTTCATGTGTGAGGAGTCTGGTGGCCAGCGGAAGTGTTTAACCGCAGAAGCGTGTTTCTGGAGCCACTCTGTAGCAATTCTGGACGTGTGGGATGTCGTATTTTCCTGCTGTAATTACCCAAGTCCAGCGGAATGCACAATGGACATACATGGATGCAGATGATCAGACAGAATGCTTACGTGCGTGTCATCTTTCAGAGTCGTATCTAGACGTATCAGGCGTCCCATTCCAACTGCAGATGCCCCACACCATTACAGAGCCTGCACCAACTTGAACAGTCCCATGCTGACAAGCAGGGCCATGGATTCATGAGGTTGTCTCCATATCCGTACACGTCCATCCACTCGATACAATTTGAAACAAGACTCGGCCGACCAGGCAATATGTTCCCAGTCACCAGCAGTTCAGTGTCAGTGTTGATGGGCCCAGGCGAGGCATGAAGCTTAGTGTCGTGCGGTCGTCAAGGGTACACGAGTAGGCCTTCGGCACCGAAAGTCCGTATCGATGACGTTTCGTTGAATGGTTCGCACACTGATACTTGTTGATGGCCCAGCACTGAAATCTGCAGCAGTTTGCGGAAGCGTTGTACTTCTGTCACGGACGATTCTCTTCAGTCGTCGCTGGTCCCGTTCTTGCAGGATCTTTTTCCGGGCGCAGCGATGTCGGAGATTTGTTGTTTTAGCGAATTCCTGATATTCACGGTACATACTGCTACCTCGGAGAGGCTGTGTCCCATCGTTCAGACTCGCTTAAATCTTTATAACCTGCCAATGTGGCAGCAGATCTAACAACTGCGCCAGACACTTGTTGCTATATATAGGCGTTGCCGCCCGCTGCTCCATACTGTGCCTATTTGCATATCTCTGTATTTGAATACGCATGCCTATACCAGTTTCTTTGGCGCTTCAGTGTATTAGTGCAATGGGCCACTACTTCAAATTAGTTACAGAACATATGAAAAACCGGAAGCTGAGAGATCATTGCAGCTACTCAAGTTTTAGGCGTATACTGGGACACAACAATCGACAGTTTATACGTTAACATGGATGACGTCACAGAAAATTTATCTGATAGACCTACTACCCAAAACAAACTGTTACAGCCTACAGCCAATTTTTACGACTAGGATTATTCTGTCAAGTGTGACTCATGGTAAAATTATTGGTCCAAGAAACCTGGTGTAGGGGAACTGACTGTAGTTAATTGCTGTCCAACAATCTGGTAAAAATGATGGAATACTTGGGTGTCCATTGTACCTCTATATCTCTACGTATGCCGCAATGGATATTAACTACTAATGATCACGATGTCCTAACTCAAGTATTTTGTGAAGCTTCGGAACGACCGTATGGGGCAGCTCTGTTCATCCACAGTGTTCTACACGACATCACAATGATTCACTTAGACTGTAGCAAGAACAGACCTGTACCTGTCAAAAGGATAATATTGTCACGTCTGAAACTTCTAGGTGAACTTTTGGAAGCTAATTTATTTCTTCACAACTGCAAGGTACAACATTGCTCGGGCAACTTTGTGGACGGGCGCCACGGTGACCTTGGACTGGATACGCAGTTACACGAATCGATGGAAGACTTTTATCTGCAATAGAGTGACAGATATTCATAAACACACGTCGCCTAGTCAGTGGAGACATTGCTCTGGACGTGACAACACAGCGGGTCACCTAACACAGGGCCTTATTTGTAATCAAGTCCAATCTTCACATGTTTGGTGGAAGGAACCACCATAGCTTACACGCCCAGAAGAAGTTGGCCATCTGGTACTCCAAGCATAAGTCATGATCTCCCGCAAGAAAGGAAGAATGTAAAAAAACCTGTGATGGCATTGCCTCTTGGCTTATAGGCATTTCCTAAATCAGTTCCTGCTGAAGGTCAAATCGTACGACAAGTTGGATCCTACGCTTCACACATAACATTTGTTACAAAGAAAAACTTTCTGAAGAGTTCACAAAAATCAATCTTACGTGTGCAAGCGCTTACTGGATTAAAACAGTCTAACGCCAATGTTTCACGCGGGAATTTCATGCACTCCAGAACGGTGAACCGACCTAGCAAGAATCTAAAATTGGACACTTTCATCTATTCATTCAAGATGGACTCATCCGTCTGGGAACAATGACATCCAATACTTTTAGATTAGTTACATCACTTTACGAGACACCTCACCTTTTACAAATACGTTGATCTTCATCATCTTGGTGTCAGAATAGTGTTATTCGAACTTTGGAAAGAATTTAGGATATTTAAAGGTCCTCAAACCATTGAAGAGGTCCTGTATACATGCTTACCATGCAAGATCATGAAGAATCCAATAGCACAAAAAATTGAAGCACCTCCACCTGCAGATCGAATGAGACCATCTAAGCTCTTTACTGTCAATGGCATAGACTTTGCAGGGCCTCTCTACATCAAGATATGCATGACCATGGAAACGGCCTGTACAGCTCTCTTCGCAAGTGCAGCAACATGTGCAATACATTTAGAACTTTGCTCTAATATGAACATCGACACATTTTTGATGGTTTCACAGAAATGGGCTTGTAGACGTCGACTGCCGCACACAATCTACACCGACAATGCAGAGACCTTTTACTCTTCCACAAAGAAATGTTGGAACTATGAAACTCAGTGACCACCTGAGAGACCCATCGCTTCTTCGCCAATAACAGGATCGCTTGGAAATTGATTACGTCACAAGCGTCTTGATGGGGAAGATGGTGGAAGAGGATGAAGGGCGCCGTCAAGTGAAGCTTACAGAGGGTGTTGGGACGATCAGGACTAACTACAGAACAACTCTGTACCACTCTGGCCATCACTGAAGCCGCAGCAAACTCGAGGCCAATCTCTCTGGGTGATGATACAGAACCTCTGACGCCAGCACTATTTCTGGTTGGTGATGGCTTGTTAAAACTGCCCACTGGACCAGAACCTACTGTCACCCACAATCTGCCCAAAGGATGTAAACTACGATAGGAACTGGCTGACGACTCCTGGCAAAGGTGGACCAGGAGCTTAGGTGATACCACGAAGTTAGAAGTACATTGCTAGATCTGTTGCCTTCCGACTGGGTGATCTGGCGTTGGTTCAAGAGGACGGACGCCCGAGACACATGTGGAGGAAAGGGAAAATGGAAAGCTGTGTATAGCGGAGAGGACAGAAGACAGTACGTCCGGTTCAGCTTGTCATCCCAGCCTGGAGGTTGACGAGGGTGGGTGGGACGCTGGAAATTGAGGTGTTCAACACATTTGTATCTCTAATTTGCAATACCCACTTTTGCAGACATGACTTGTTGTAAACTCTTTTGTTGTAAATGTTCTGTGACTTGTAACTAAAGAGTGTGTTAGAATGAAACTCGCTGCTTACAACTGTCATTTCACGACAAAGGTGAAGGGTGGACACGCCCCATAATGTCCAGCAGTAATACTTTTGTACAAGCGCCTTCACTGCCCATCCTTTAGGCAGTATCCACGACTCTCTTATTCCTCCCTTATATATTCTCAACAGAAATCCATTTGAAATTTTGATTGGACATTTACTTTTGAACATGATTCTAGATCCCTCGTTCCGCCTCTCACCCAGCTTCACGTCCCCCACCGCCGTGACACACACACACACACACACACACACACACACACACACACACACACACTGGTATTTTGATGAAATAGTTGTGTATCTTCTTCTAGTATTCTGATTAGTTTTACAAAATGGAATCAGTTTACCACTCTTGTGACGAATAAGTCAACGAGATTGATATGTCACGTAATTTTTGAGAGATTGTGGGTTCCAACTTCCCTCCCTTCTGTTTGATATACTGCTCAAGTGCTGTCCATTTAATTTTCAAATTTCGTAGGCTATTGAATTCTTCCGTCATCCTTGTCACCATGTCTTTTTTATATTTCTCTCTTATTCCAAGGCCAATTATAACGCTTGACCCTAAGTTCTCTGCTTCTTCTATAAAAGCATCTTCAAACTAATAGCTTACAGGGTTTGTAAATTTAGAAATTATTCTTCTTGCATCCTGTATGTTTATTTCGAAGTTAATTTTACACTCTGTCAATTGTAATCAATTATGTAAATAAATATCTGCATGTTATGCAGCATAAACTCAGTCTTGCTTTTAGTGAGAACCTATTAGTAACTAGGAAAATTGTTAACGCATCATGTTTGACACAGCCGTGGAATATAAATTTAGCTAACAGCATGTGAACGATTATGAACAACAATAATTGTGTCTTGTATTCAGTATTTAATACTAACCTCGATTTTTAATTTATGGAAATGTTCTCATTATCGTTGTATTCAGCAGTGGGTCCCATGAGTAACAAACAATGTTTCTTAAGGTACAGAGTGATGACAGAAATTTTTTTTTTACTTAAAACTAGAATTTATTGTATGAAGCGTTTCCTGTTTGAATTTCTTCAAGAAGAGAGTTGTATTTACAAGGAAAGACGTTATTTTTCTTTACACTGTACCAGTGTTGCTGCTAAGAGTCAACAAAACTCCACACGCTGGGTATCTGGTGAGCAACACGTTACCTTACAAATGAAAACGATAAATTTAGCAGTTTTACAACTCATTTTGCATGGATTACTTCACAGAAGGCGAAAATAATTTTAATCTGAAAGTTTTCGTATCGTGAACTGAAATTTTTCCAAAATGACATACTTCGAAATATAAATTTCAGCACCAGCAACTATTTATGTACCTATATGTTTTCTGTTCAGAAAATTACAATAACGAGTCAGATGCCCTTGGCTTATCTTTCTAGTGTGCACGTATTCTCTCCTAAAATTACTTTTATCTTGTATTGAGTTTTCGCTTTTCGGCCATTCGGACAGTACATCTTTTGATACACTCATCATAAATTTATTCACTACCTTATAATCTTGATTATTTAGTTGCATAATCTTATATTCGTTACTGAAATATATCTGCAATCATTTTCGTGAGTGCTTTCTGTCAGTCTGAAGGATTCACTCAGTAATGTGAATTTTAAAACACAAACTTAGTTCAAGTAGGGACTCCAGTCTAGGACATCCACGTTGCAATTCAGCGCAGTTCGTAAACGTGAAGTTACTCATTATATGACAGGTAGCATATCCACCGCCGGCGCTGGCGCCCGCTCAATAGCTGTCCGCACCGGCCGGAACCATGGAGACAGCCACGTGCTCCTCCCACGCTCAACCCTCCGGCCAAGGCCAGGTGATGTGCTACGTATCAGCCATGCTGGAAGTACTGGTTGTTGTGCGTCCCTATGACATCCACTCACTGTTCCCAGCAACTCTCTCCTACCATTTGAGGAGCGTGTTTGGTTCCGTGCAGGTTCGGAGAGTGTCAGGATAGCTCATGCTGAAGAGATCAGAGCATTTAATGAGAGTATCAGATGTCTGCTACAAAAGTGTAATAGGTAATAAATGTACATGAAATTTAAACTGTTACAAAAGACCCTATTTGATGGGCATGTGTTATAACGATGAATAAATAATGAAGAATACCGAGCACAAGTAATCTCTCAGCGGTGAAAAGAGCGATTAACCATCTCCTTAGCTAAGGTACCTTTCATGTCTCACGTTGCAATAGCAGAAGTTTTACTGTCGTGCGTATGCGGACGTGCTTCTCCTCTTAGTCCGCTCGCTGCTCAAAACGCAAATGGGAGACAACTTGATAGCAGTGTACGGAGCTGCAGCAGACAGTACCATGCAAGTCGCTAAAGCCTCGGCGATGTCCATTGGACGCGGCCTCTAACACGACGACTTAGCACCTCTCCAGTGCGTGCAGAACCTATGATACTTTGCTATTATTTTCACCCTGATGGTGCGCCGCTCCACTGCCCCTAATTTTCAGCGTACTTATTAATTTATCCGCATGACAATGCGACAAAATCTCCTCCTCCAACTCGATTCTTATAAAGTGTCGAATACCTCAATCAACATATGACGTCCAAGATGGTCCACATCAAACTGCCATCAGATATTGGACGCAGCATCCAGGTCGCCTTCGGCCTTGTCAAAGTGCCACTCCGAGCGGCGTCTATGTACAGTCGTGCTCAAAACTATCCGAACGACCTGAATTGCATTTCGCCTGATTCGCATGCAACCCACATAACGCAGCTCTCTAACAGGTCCTCTGATCGCTCCTTCGTACAGTCGTTTGACTATAGAAAATGGCTCCAACAAATCACCACTAGAAAACTCGGCTCTGTATCGCAATAATTCAAGATCTAATGTAATACCATGATACTTCAAATATCAGGGAACACCTTATCACAGATAAGACTGTCCTTAAGGCTTGTAAGCTCACATTTATTGCAATAAATGACACACTTGAAATGTTACCACTCTCATTATTACGTCAGATATGTAATGCATGGAGTAAGTTCGTCGTATTCATGATTTCCTATTCAAAGTAACATACCGTACTTGTTATTTAACACCAAACGATATTAAAAATTTACGTTAATCACGAGCAGCTAGTAGAGAATAAGTATGAACTTCAAATGACACGACGAACCGTCTCGTTCTGCATTTGGATTCAAACACAGGTCATGCAGACTAAGATTTCGTGACTGACGGAAACTAACAGTAATTCCTGACTAGGCATACAGAAAGTGATATACCACGATTTTAGAGAGTATCAGTTAGCAAATATCAACTTTAAATTACATAACGTAAACATTTTTAACCGACGCGAATTCCTAACAAGCATCTATTGTCCCTGTTAACGAAGTACGAGAGATGTTAAATATTGCTTCTTCACAAGTAACTTACTTGAAACGCCGTGATGTAAAGCTTTGTGTTGGACAGGGATTCGAACCCAGAACCTAATCGGATTGTTATCGAAGCACAATCAACTGTGACATATCGGATTTTCTCGGCAGTAGCTAGATGTTGTAACTGAAATGACGAGACGAAACATTAATTTTTTCCTTCCCAGGACTCCAACGCGGAACCTGTCGCTGCTATTTATTAGAGAAAACGAACGTTAAATATGGGATTCTTACATCAGCAGCGACATGTGAGCATGTTTGAACTAGAGAAAATATGACGAAGAGTTCAATGCTGACTGGGAATCGAACCCCACACATACCATTGTTGACTACACACAAAGAGACGTCAGCTACAGAATTTTTCTCCACCAGCTGCTCGGAATAACTTCCTTGAACTTAGCGTGATCTCTCAAATATTTCTGTGTCTCACTGGGAATCAAAAACGTCAGATATCGTTAGTGTTGACAACGAATGAAAAGGCGTTAAAAATCAAAATTATTATCCATCAGCAGATAGGTGTTCTCATGCTAGAGCTTGATAATACATAATGAAAACTTTAGTGCCGGGCGAGCATTCGAACCCATTCATGCGCAATTTTGTGGAGATGTTGAGGAATCTGCAGTTTTGAACAAACAACAAATTGTAGTCGAGCTGTATTGTCTCGAAGGGATCAAATTCCGCGCTAAGGGCAGTCTGAGTTGCATTCAAAGTTAAGAACCAATTTTATCGACATACAGAAGCTCAAATAAAAGATGGAATAAGGGTCCTGTGACTCTACATAGCATTTGTTTCGTCACTATAAATAAATAACTAGTATAAGAAAGGTTACTGGTGACAAAGTGCCCACCTTCCCTCACACCTGACTTTCTTGTGTTGCAATCTAACGACTACCTGGTAGAGAAGGAATATCACGTTTAATGTGAATTTCAGACCACAATTCCATTATATCTTCTTCACTTGGCCAAGCCAGAAGAGAATAGAATCTGTCTCTCCCTGTTAAAAATAATAGACGGAAGTTGGAATCAAACCCGGACCATCATCGTAGGAACTTATCATCAATCCAACAGACCACCAAATCATCTTGTGCGTGCCTCATTTTTCTTTCATAACACCGTTGCGGCACACTCGATGAGAATTCTGACACACAGGCTCCCTGTAATGGTTGGCAGCATGTTCAGTACATTCATTTACTTGGTTGACCGAATCGCCATGAACTACCTCCCTCGGCTACCCAGTGCATACATTCGACTCTATTTTGTAATCACCGAAATAAAATCATGTAACTGCCACCTACATAGAACTGCCAACAGTGTAGGATGCAGAAATTTAAAGAGGAAGTGTTCTTTCCATTTGAGCTACTCACTGCGAAATCTGTTTGTTGAAACTGTCGTGCAGTGCAAAAGAAAAACTGTAACTGTCTGTCTCTCAGAAGTCTCGATCCGGACATATGTATTATCTCACAGCACTGTGGAATGCGGAAGTTCTGGAGGAACTATTGTTGACTCCTGGAGGTACTGTAGGTAGGTGACAGCTAGTAGCGTCACGGTAAGCGTCACACACCGTAGATAAGATGTCGCGAGTTCCATTTCATTTGCTGCTACATTTTTTACAACGCAATTCTGCTGTCTGCTGAAGTTACCAATTTAATAGAACTTTGAACATAATTACCTTCACTTCTCAACACAAAATAGCCACATGTGGAAAAAGGGCTAACTTCTGCGACATTTTGTGCTTTTCAGGTTTAATAGACGGCCAGGCAGCAGATGCATCGCGAAGCTTTTGTATTATGTATGGGGAGAGCGCATCGTGCCAGACTAGTCAGAAAAGTATATTCTACATTAGCTGTCGTCTGGTAGTGGCATTTTATTCTTCTTCAAACTTTGTTTGACAGCTTTAACTCAGAATAAGTTTTCTACATGCATGTAATGAATAAACTGCATGTGCAATGTCAGACTGTTATATATCACATCAGAGAATTCGCATATACCGTTGATGATTAATTTCTCTCTCACATTTAGTATTGTTTTAACAACACTAAAAGAAACCTTAGGAAAATTGTCACTGTAATAAAAGAAATGAATAACCCTTGATAACCTTACAACGAAAGTCTGTTTTGTTAAAACTGAGTATCTGTACACAAGCGTGCCTCCATCGGCACGAATTAGTAAAATACTACTCACTTACATTTCGATTGGGTCTGTGTTTAATTGGTATGCTGTGTCATACTCAACAGGTATGCAAATGTGGCATTTCATTAATAAAGTTATGTATTCCTAGAGACCTAAATTTCGCTTATCAGCAGCGGAACGAGGCGTTACCTGCTGTGCAGCATTGTAAGTTTTTCACCATTACACTATGAGCTGAAAGTATTTTCTTGTGATTTTCTTATCGATGTTTGATCTGACTGCTTGTAGCTCTTTCACAGAATGGATAAAAACGTTACATTCAGCGAGATTGGGACCGCGAACCAGAAATGACCCTTTTTCAGAGGTCAGCACGTCACCACAGGGTTAGAAAAGTGGTCTGTGTTGCACATTTCTCTTAAGAGGCCAATAGAGTCTAGAACTCGTAAACCGCTATTTAAAGGACCAGTTTAGTTGCGATTTACACATGCGATGACTTTCCTGGGCTGAAAACCGTAAATTTACAATCTTTTGTTACACCTGAAGCGATAATAACTCAGATTATGCAATGGAAATGACAGGAAAAATCAAGTGAACTTCGAGGCTTAATTCCGTGCACACCAGGAAGTAACTCGTCGATCACAGAGTTGCCAAATATACCTTGCCTTGTTGCCAAATCTCAGTTACAGTACTAGCAGGAAGAAGACGAACCGATGTGATCCTACAGCGGGCTGGGAAGTGACCACAGCTGGCCTTTCAAAGACGCGGCTCCGACGTCCTGGATTACATAATGCGTCTGCTTCGCATTGCTGTAACCAGGTTTAGGGACTGGAGCGTAGTTTCAAATAATACTCAGAAGTGACTGCAAACTAAAAATCATAAATCAGTCACTCTCATAGTTGTTTTTATATTTCTTTCGTAACTATACTCAAACCGAAGAAACTTATTCACGGACGTTTTCGTGCCTCGCCAATACTCGAGCACACCAAACAAATAAAAATAAAAAAAGAATGTGTGTGTGTGTGTGTGTGTGTGTGTGTGTGTGTGTGTGTGTGTGTGTGTGTGTGTGTGTGTGTGTGTGTGAGAGAGAGAGAGAGAGAGAGAGAGAGAGAGAGAGAGAGAGAGAGAGAAATAAAGATAAAGAAGAGTGAGAGGGAGGGTAAAAAATTGTTGCAAAGAAATTGAATACCGGTATGTAAAGAAATCTTTCATTAAAATAATACGTTCCACATCATTACAAAGTGTCATATTCATGATCTATAGAACAAGTATTAATCCAATATAATCTAATCAATCATATTGCTCACTAGCCTTGAAGTGTCATGAATTACCGAAATTTTCGCCAATGTCAGTAACCAAATCTAAACTTGAAAATAAAAGAGGACAGTTTTTGTAATAAACCTGGGCTCATATCAAGATCCTTTCATCCCTGCTAACTAACCACGAAAGATGTCTGATATACCTCCATTCAGAAGTAACAAAGTGTGTATGCATTTAAAGATGAAGTGCATGATGTGAAGTTCTGTGATGGAGGTACGAACCCAACACGTAATCGGATTGTTAACTAAGTAAAATCAAATGTTACATATCGGTTTTCTTACCAGCTGCTAGGTGTTTGAATCTAAAATAAGGGTATACATTTTTTTGCCTGAGCGACAATCGAACCGCAGTCCTATCGTTCTTCTTTATCGTACACGAATACAGCTTAAGTATCAATTGCTTACTCACCAACAGTAAGATGTGTGCGTGTTTGATCAGAAATTGTTGGCAACACATGAACAGACATTAAAAATACACGTCAATTGTCACTAGCGAGTCGGTGTGCTCGTGATAGGGCTTGAAATGAAATTATGACTCTCTTTGTACTGGATCAGGAATCGGACCCACATACTTACGTTTGGAGGTGACCTAGAGAAGATTGCAGTCTTGGAAAAAGCAACGAAATGATTGAAGTATCCTGTTCCGAGAGATTCAGATCCTCGAAAGAGGAGATACGAATTCGAATCATAGTCTAGCACCAAATTTTTCAACGCCTCTAGTTCAATCAAGTACAAGTAAAATAAGAGCCATTTTCCTTTAAATGGCTATCGGTTCATCAAATAAAATAAAATTTTGTAATGTAAGTAAGCACATTGCTGTTGTGAGTATGATGTTGCACCGCCCAGGCCCTGTAATGATAAAGGGCCCGTTTGGGTCAGGCATATTGCATACAGAAGTGGAACAGAGAGCACCACTAAATTCTACAACCCGTATGCATTGCATACACACAGAAATTACTGTTACACTTTACTAATGGAGCCCAATGAGTGAATTGCATATTTTCCGATGAGAAAGAGCACTGGGAAGCAGTCTTCGCTACATTAGGTTACTTAAATTGGTGTCACTCTGAGCTAGAATTTATGGTCAGCGACTAAGTGTAAGGACAATGAGTCGGATGCAGGTTTTGCAACTGTGAAATACTTTCCTACATTATAGAAGCGAATATTAAATTTGAACTAATATTCCGAAAATTTTGAACTTGGATAGCTTAGAATGAAAATCTTTCTGTTTATTTCAAAGGAATACAATTGATTTTCTGTAACATTCTCTGTCATACTCAATTTGAAACAGGTCACGTCGACCAAATCATATGGAAGAACTGACAGCGACGTATTTCGGGAGGCAGTAAGATCACTTGGCTTTTGGTTTGGAAGTATTCGGCAGCCAATTCTAGCCGCAAGTGAATGAAGAAAGGCAGCGCGTTTTTGTTAGCAAGTTATGTCTTCATCAATTACTTTAGTTTCGATGTAATCTACGAGTAATTGCTGATGTTTGATATTAACATGAAAAGAATACCGTAGACAGGGAAAGAACTTGTTATGGGCAACTACTTCCATAATGACTAAAAGGCATTAAATGATCTCCAAGCAAATGTGTTCCAGCAGCAGTATGAAGAAAGTGATAATAATAAGTACGGTAATAATTGAATTATCCGGTAACTTCACACTTCACAGTAGATTTTCTCGAATTAAGATATTTCCTGAATTAGTGACAATTTCAAAATGGCTTCACATCAAGGCTATGATGTCTAGTAGCGTCTTTACATAGTGCTGACGTGAGAATAGCATAATATCCGCGTCACAAGCTTCCTTCTACTTAACCACATAATAGACTCTCATTTTTTCCACCGTGACTAATTTTGTAAGATAAGTACATCATCCGTTACAGCACACTCCTGGGACTGGGAAATGTGGTCTGGTGGAACGAACTATCACAAGTGCAGTGCGTCGGTACAAGCATTTACATTTAAGAGGCACAAACAGATTTACTTTAGTTCTGGTAACCTCAAGAGGAAGACGTTATAATAAAGAATCCGCATTAAACATCACGTTCCTTCATGCCCAACTGGACAGAGCCGGTTTCCTTTGGGAAATGACGTAGGCGGAGGTCACTGTAAACAGAAATACTGTCGCCAGTAAACTTACGTACATCACAAAATTTTATTTTATTTGATGAACCGATAGCCGTTTAAAGAAACATGGCTCTTATTTTACTTGTACTTCATTGAACTAGAGACGTTGAAAAATTTGGTGCTGGACTATGATTCGAATTCGTATCTCCTCTTTCGAGGATCTGAATCTCTCGGAACAGGATAGTTCAATCATTTCGTTCCTTTTTCCAAGACTGCAATCTTCTCTATGTCACCTCTAAAGGTAAGTATGTGGGTCCGATTCCTGATCCAGTACAAAAATATTCATAATTTCATTTCAAGCTCTATCACGTACGTGCACACCGACCTGCTAGTGAAAATTAAAGTGTATTTTTAATGCCTGTTCAAGTGTTGCCAACAATTTTTGGTCAAACACGCACACATCTTACTGCTGGTGAGTTAGCAATTGATACTTAAGCTATATTCGTGGACGATAAAGAAGAACGATAGGAGTGCGGTTCGATTGTCGCTCAGACGCAAAAATTTGTATCCTTATTTTAGATTCAAACCGAAACGAAACATTTGATTTTACTTAGTTAACAAACCGATTACGTGATCACAGAACTTCACATCATGCACTTCATCTTTAAATGCATACACACTTTGTTACTTCTGAATGGAGGTATATCAGACATCTTTCGTGGTTAGTTAACAGGGATGAAAGGGTCTTGATAGGAGCCCCGGTATATTTCAAAAAGTGTCGTCTTTTATTTCCAAGTTTAGATTTGGTTACTGATATTGGCGAAAATTTCGGTAATTCATGACACTTCAAGGCTAGTGAGCAATATGATTGATTAGATTATATTGGATTAATACTTGTTCTATAGATCATGAATACGACACTTCGTAATGATGTGGAACGTGTTATTTTAATGAAAGATTTCTTTACATACCGTTATTCAATTTCCTTACAACAATTTTTTACCCTCTCTCTCATTCTTCTTTATCTTTATTTCTCTCTCTCTCTCTTTCTCTCTCTCGCTCTCTCTCTCTTCTCTCTTTCTCTCTCTCTCTCTCTCTCTCTCTCTCTCTCTCTCTCTCTCTCTCTCTCTCTCTCTCTCTCACACACACACACACACACACACACACACACACACACACACACACACACACACTCATTCTTTTTTTATTTTTATTTGTTTGGTGTGCTCGAGTATCGGCGAGGAACGAAAACGTCCGTGAATAAGTTTCTTCGGTTTGAGTATAGTTACGAAAGAAATATAAAAACAACTATGAGAGTGACTGATTTATAATGCTTAGTTTGCAGTCATTTCTGAGTATTATTTGTAACTACGCTCCAGTCCCTAAACCTGGTTACAGCAATGCGAAGCAGACGCATTACGTATTGCAGGCCGTCACAGCCGCGTCTTTGAAAGGCCAGCTGTGGTCACTTCCCAGCCCACTGTAGGATCACATCAGTTCGTCTTCTTCCTGCTAGTACTGTAACTGAGATTTGGCAACAAGGCAAGGTATATTTGGAAACTCTGTGATCGACGAGTTACTTCATGGTGTGCAGGGAATTAAGCCTCAAAGTTCACTTGATTTTTCCTGTCATTTCCATTGCATAATCTGAGTTATTATCGCTTCAGGTGTAACAAAAGATTGTAAATTTACGGTTTTCAGCCCAGGAAAGTCATTGCATGTGTAAATCGCAACTAAACTGGTCCTTTAAATAGCGGTTTACGAGTTCTAGACTCTACTGGCCTCGTAAGAGAAATGCGCAACACATACCTCTTTGCTAGCTCTGTGGTGACGTGCTGACCTCTAAAAAAGCGTTAGTTGTGGTTCGCGGTTGTAATCTCGCTGAATGTAACGTTTTTATCCCTTCTGAGAAAGAACTACAAGCAGTCAGATCAAACATCGGTAACGAAATCGCAAGAAAATACTTTCAGCTCATAGTGCAATGGTGAAAACCTTACAATGCTGCACAGCAGGTAACTCCTCGTTCCGCTGCTGACAAGCAAATTTTGGGTCTCTAGGAATACATAACTTTATTTATGAAATGCCACATTTGCATACCTGTTGAGTATGACACAGCATACCATTTAAACACAGACCCAATCGAAATCGAAGTGAGTAGTATTTTACTAATTCGTGCCGATAGAGGCACGCTTGTGTACAGATACTCAGTTTTAACAAAACAGACTTTCGTTGTAAGGTTATCAAGGGTATTTCATTTCTTTTAATACAGTGACAATTTTCCTAAGGTTTCTTTTAGTGTTGTTAAAACAACACTAAACATGAGAGAGAAATTAATCATCAACGATATATGCGAATTCTCTGATGTGATCTATAACAGTCTGACATTGCACATGCAGTTTATTCATTACATGCATGTTGAAAACTTATTCTGAGTTAAAGCTGTCAAACAAAGTTTGAAGAAGAATAAAATGCCACTACCAGACGACAGCTAATGTAGAAAATACTTATCTGACTAGTTTGGCACGATGCGCTCTCCCCATACATAATACAAAAGCTTCGAGATGCATCTGCTGCCTGGCCGTCTATTAAACCTGAAAAGAACAAAATGTCGCAGAAGTTAGCCCTTTTTCCACATGTGGCTATTTTGTGTTGAGAAGTGAAGGTAATAATGTTCAAAGTTCCATTAAATTGGTAACTTCAGCAGACAGCAGAATTGCGTTGTAAAAAATGTAGCAGCAAATGAAATGGAACTCGCGACATCTTATCTACGGCGTGTGACGCTTACCGTGACGCTACTAGCTGTCACCTACCTACAGCAGCTCCAGGAGTCAACAATAGTTCCTCCAGAACCTCTGCATTCCACAGTGCTATGAGATAATACATATGGCTGGATCTAGACTTCTGATAGACAGACAGTTACAGGTTTTCTTTTGCACTGCACGACGTTTTCAACAAACAGATTACGCAATGGAGTAGCTCAAATGGAAAGGAACACTTCCTCTTTAAATTTCTGCATCCTACACTGTTGGCAGTTCTGTGTAGGTGGCAGTTATATGATTTTATTTCGGTGATTACAAAATAGAGTCGAATGTATGCACTGGGGAGCCGAGGGAGGTAGTTCATGGCGATTCGGTCAACCAAGTAAATGAATGTACTGTACATGCTGCCAACCATTACAGGGTGCCTGTGTGTCAGAATTCTCATCGAGTGTGCCGCAACGGTGTTATGAAAGAAAAATGAGGCACACAGAAGACGATTTGGTGGTATGTTGGACTGATGATATGTTGCTATGATGATGGTCCGGGTTTGATTCCAACTTCCTTCTATTATTTTTAACAGGGAGAGACAGATTCTATTCTGTTCTGGCTACGCCAAGTGAAGAAGGTATAATGGCATTGTGGTCTGAAATTCACATTAAACATGATATTCCTTCTCTACCAAGTAGTCGTTAGGTTGCAACACAAGAAAGTCAGGTGTGAGGGAAGGTGGGAACTCAGTCACCAGTATCCTTTCTTATACTAGTTACTTATTTATAGTGACGAAACAAATGCTATGTAGAGTCACAGGACCCTTATTCCATCTTTTATTTGAGCTTCTGTGTGTCGATAAAATTGGTTCTGAACTTGGAATGCAACTCAGACCGCCCTTAATGCGGAATTTGGTCCCTTCGAGACAATTCAGCTCGACTACAATTTGTTGTTTGTTCAAAACTGCAGATTCCTCAACATCTCCACATATTGCACGTGAATGGGTTCGAATGCTGGCCCGGCACTAAAGTTTTCATTATGTATTATCAAGCTCTAGCATGAGAACACCTATCTGCTGATGGATAATAATTTTGATTTTTAACGCCTTTTCATTCGTTGTCAACACTAACGATATCTGACGTTTTTGATTCCCAGTGAGACACAGAAATATTTGAGAGATCACGCTAAGTTCAAGGAAGTTATTCCGAGCAGCTGGTGGAGAAAAATTCTGTAGCTGACGTCTCTTTGTGTGTAGTCAACAATGGTATGTGTGGGGTTCGATTCCCAGTCAGCATTGAACTCTTCGTCATATTATCTCTAGTTCAAACATGCTCACATGTCGCTGCTGATGTAACAAACCCATATTTAACGTTCGTTTTCTCTAATAAATAGCAGCGACAGGTTCCGCGTTGGAGTCCTGGGAAGGAAAAAATTAATGTTTCGTCTCGTCATTTCAGTTACAACATCTAGCTACTGCCTAGAAAATCCGATATGTCACAGTTGATTGTGCTTCGATAACAATCCGACTAGGTTCTGGATTCGAATCCCTGTCTAACACAAAGCTTTACATCACGGCGTTTCAAGTAAGTTACTTGTGAAGAAGCAATATTTAACATCTCTCGTTGCTCGTTAACGGGGACAATAGATGCTGGGTAGGAATTCGCGTCGGTTAAAAATGTTTACGTTATGTAATTTAAAGTTGATATTTGCTAACTGATACTGTCTAAAATCGTGGTATATCACTTTCTGTATGCCTAGTCAGGAATTACTGTTAGTTTCCGTCAGTCACGAAATCTTAGTCTGCATGACCTGTGTTTGAATCCAAATGCAGAACGAGATGGTTCGTCGTGTCATTTGAAGTTCATACATATTCTCTACTAGCTGCTCGTGATTAACGTAAATTTTTAATATCATTTGGTGTTAAATAACATGTACGGTATGTTACTTTGAATAGGAAATCATGAATACGACGAACTTACTCCATGCATTACCTATCTGACGTAATAATGAGAGTGGTAACATTTCAGGTATGTCATTTATTGCAATAAATGTGAGCTTACAAGCCTTAAGGACAGTCTTATCTGTGATAAGGCGTTCCCTGACATTTGTAGTATCATGGTATTACATTAGATCTTGAATTATTGCGATACAGAGCCGAATTTTCTAGTGGTGAATTGTTGGAGCCATTTTCTATAGTCAAACGACTGTACGAAGGAGCGATTAGAGGACCTGTTAGAGAGCTGCGTTATGTGGGTTGCATGCGAATCAGGCGAAATGCAATTCAGATCGTTCGGATACTTTTGAACACGACTGTACGTGACCACCATGCACCAGGTTTGCGACGGGCGCCTCCCTTACGTGAAGCTTGCTGGATATCTTTACGCCCACAACCATATCACCGCCGGTATCAGTAGGCACATCAGCTCTATATGGCACACGTTTCTGACTTCATCATCGACTTCAGTAACGCTCTCACTCGTCTAACACGGGCCTTCCTCGAACCACAGGTTTCTACACTCCACTACTGCGCTGCATATCTGTCAACAACGTAGAAATCAAACATCCATCGACGTGGTGGTCCACGGTTTGGCGCCATGTCCACCAGCCTTTACTTCCCTCCAACATGTTATCATGTTGTTTGTACAAAATGCGCCACAAATCAATGTCTTCACGCAATCGGATTGTTGGGTACCACCTCGTGGACGATGATGACTGCCACCTGATTTGTGCTGCCACCAATGACTTCTGCAAACTGGGTCGACTGTTCGCTTCCTGCTAACTCCGCGTTCCGTCGGATTCGTTTGACCCAAGGACTTTCATCCATCCTGAGGACACTCATATCCCCGCCATCAAGAGTCACGCTCTTGTGTGGGTCAAGGGAAGGACGATCACTTCCCTGCATAATGACGGTGATAAATCACGCCTTGACTTCTGGCACTACTTACGAACCGCCGGCAATGAAATGGAGCACCGACTGCGATACCACACCTTCCTCGCCAATTACCTTCGCATGATTTTTACGTCACCCCGCTCAGCTTGAAATGTCCCCTTAGAAAAATTATTGAATTACAGTGCTGGTTAACCCCTTACGTTATTTGAACGTACTCAGACATTTCACTCTTTACTTATTCTGATCATCACTAAACTGACACACAATATTTTTAGCGCAACGCAATCTGATTTTCAAAAATCCCTACAAAAGCATGGCCCTGACTAACATTAACCTATACCTTTCACAAATAACTTACCTCACAAAAATCTTCGTTACTCGAACTACTGCAACGCAGCGAGCGCCGCTACTGCTAGCTAAATAAAAGATTCAAACTACTGAAGGCACTAACTACTGATAGACGTAGTTAGCAAATGAAAGATTTTGATAGAGAACAAACAATGTATTTACCTTAATAGTGTTCAAAAGTCATAATATATAGCAGTTCATGACATCCAGTCTTACAAATTTACTGTCTCTGATGGACACACGTCCAGATCATCGGCTCTCAAAACTCCGCCATCTCTCTCCCCACATCCACCGCTGCTGGCGGCTCACCTCCAACTGCGCAACGCTACGCGCTGTTAACATCCAGCTGCCCAACACTACAATAGCAAACAACAATGCAAACCAGCGACAGAGTGCACAAAGCACAGCCAGTGATTTTCATACAGAGCGCTACTTGGCGTTACCAATATAAAAACCAAAACAGCCTACTTACAAGCTGGATGGGACCACGTGCGGTCGGCACCAGCCCCCCGCTGACGTCTGAGTCTCCCTGCGCTACGTTTCTACAGAGTCAATTTTTCCACAGTGTACAAACTCTAGAACTTTATCGATCAGAGGATACGGAGCGAAAAAGGTCTACCGAACTTATGTCCGGAAATGCATGGTTTCCATGCTGGAGACCATTTATTCAGTCATACATTATTACAGAGATTCTACATCTACATCTACATCCATACTCCGCACGCCACCTGACGGTGTGTGGCGGAGGGTACCCTGAGTACCTCTATCGGTTCTCCCTTCTATTCCAGTCTCGTATTGTTCGTGGAAAGAAGGATTGTCGGTATGCTTCTGTGTGGGCTCTAATCTCTCTGATTTTATCCTCATGGTCTCTTCGCGAGATATACGTATGGGGAGCAATATACTGCTTGACTCTTCGGTGAAGGTATGTTCTCGAAACTTTAACAAAAGCCCGTACCGAGCTACTGAGCGTCTCTCCTGCAGAGTCTTCCACTGGAGTTTATCTATCATCTCCGTAACGTTTTCGCGATTACTAAATGATCCTGTAACAAAGCGCGCTGCTCTTCGTTCGATCTTCTCTATCTCTTCTATGAACCCTATCTGGTACGGATCCCACACTGCTGAGCAGTATTCAAGCAGTGGGCGAACAAGCGTACTGTAACCTACTTCCTTTGTTTTCAAATTGCATTTCCTTAGGATTCTTCCAATGAATCTCAGTCTGGCATCTGCTTTACCGACGATCAACTTTATATGATCATTCCATTTTAAATTACTCCTAATGCGTACTCCCAGATAATTTATGGAATTAACTGCTTCCAGTTGCTGACCTGCTATTTTGTAGCTAAATGATGAGGGAATTATCTTTCTGTGTATTCGCAGCACATTACACTTGTCTACATAGAGATTCAATTGCCCTTCCTTGCACCATGCGTTAATTCGCTGCAGATCCTCCTGAATTTCAGTACAATTTTCCATTGTTACAACCTCTCGATACACCACAGCATCATCTGCAAAAAGCCTCAGTGAACTTCCGATGTCATCCACAAGGTAATTTATGTATATGGTGAATAGCAAAGGACATATGACACTCCCCTGCGGCACACCTGAAATCACTCCTACTCCGGAAGACTTCTCTCCATTGAGAATGACATGCTGCGTTCTGTTATCTAGGAACTCTTCAATCCAATCACACAATTGGTCTGATAGTCCATATGCTCTTACATTGCTCATTAAACGACTGTGGGGAACTGTATCGAACGCCTTGCGGAAGTCAAGAAACACGGCATCTACCTGTGAACCCGTGTCTATGGTCCTCTTTGGTCTAATACGTGCTGTACCACGCAGCCACAGTTACAGCATGTGTTGAAAATGGTTTCCGTGTTCCTCAAAGCATACGTGTCCACGCTGAAGCAAGTTCTGTCTCACACGTTCACATTGTCCAGACTGTATCCAAACAGTTTCAAATGCAGCATGAATACGCTGATCCAGTGTCTCCACATCTGCAACGGGCTCTGCATATGCGATTCTTTTGAGAAGGCCCCATAACCAGAAATCGCACGGGTTGAGAGCCGGTGAACGAGCAGGCCGTGTAACTGGAATCCCTCGTCCGATCCATAGACCAGGGAAGACAAGATTAAGATGCGCCCGGAGGTTAATGGCGAAGTGGACTGGAGAACCGTCATGTAGCACCCACATAACCCTTCAAATCATCAATGGCAATTCTTCCAGCAGGAGAGGCAAAGTCACACGTAAGAAACGCCCATAGTTCCGGCCTGTTAGGCGACGTGGAAGGAAAACTGGTCCCAAAATACGGTCGCCAATTATCCCAGCTCACACGTTCCGGCTGCACCTATGTTGATGACTCCCTTTCACTATACCACGGAGATTCCGCATACTATGCCACAAATGACTGTTATGAATGTCGAAGATACCACTCCTCGTAAATGTGGCTTCTGTGAATAGGATTGATGTCACAAATCCCGGAATCATGGGTGCCTGGCGAAGAAACCAGTGACAAAACTGCTTCCGATGTGGTAAGTCTGTCGCTAATAAGGCCTGCACACTCTGTAAACGATAAGGTAGTAACCCGTTAAGGCAGTAACAACTGTCATGGAGAAAGTTCCACACTGTCGTCTGGCTTACCCTGTTCTGGCGGGGCAACTGCCCGGTACTGACTCGGCAGTCGCATTCCTTGGTGTTAATCACATTTTCCTCCAAGTATGGTGTCCGAATATTTCGGGTACGTCCTTCATGGTTTCCTGCTTCCTGAAACGACCCTGTCTCAGACAAACGGCCGAACACTCTTGTAAACATTGAATTCTGTGGTTGTTGTCAGCAGGGATAAGTCTCCTGATACAACCTCGCTGCTCACTGTCCATTGCCATTTGCCTCTCCACAAGTAAATACCATTTCGGCAGGGTCTCAATTCGAATACGGAACCATTCTGTACAACGATATATCACATCCACAACAAGGTGAGTCAGCAAGAGAAGTAAATCAGATTTAACATTATCAATTACCATGGCAGGAAAGAGTGCTAGGGCATGACGTAAACTATGCGATCAAAAGTATCCGGACATCCCGAAAAACATATGTTCTTCACACTAGATGAATTGTGCTGCCATCTACTGCCAGTTACTCCGTATCAGCTTCCTCAGTAGTCATTACACATCGCGAGAGAGCAGATTGGGGCACTCCGCGGAACTCACGGACTTGGAACGCGGACTTTGAACGCGGTCATGTGATTGAGTGTCACTTGTGTCACACGTGTGTACGCGAGATTTCCCCACTCATAAACATCCCTAGCTCCACTGTTTCCGATGTGATAAGTGGAAACGTGAAGGGACACCTACAGCACAGAAGCGTACAGGCCGACCTCGTCTGTTGAGTGACAGAGACCTCCGACAGTTGAAGAGGGTCATTATGTGCAATATGCAGACATCTATCCAAACCTTCACACAGGAATCCCAAGTTGCATCAGGATCCACTGCAAGTACTATGACAGTTAGGCAGGAGGTGAGAATACTTGGATATCATGGTCGAGCAGCTGCTCATAAGCCACACATCAGGCCGGTCAATGCTAAACAACGCTTCACTTGGTGTAAGGAGCGTAAACATTGGACGACTGAACAGTGGAAAAACGTTTTGTGGAGTTACGAATCACAGTACACAATGCGGCGACCGATGGCAGGGTGTGGGTATGGCGAATGCCCCGGTGAACGTCATTTGCCAGCCTATGTAGTGCCAAAAGTAAAATTCGGAGGCGCTGGTGTTACGGTGTGTTCGTGTTTTTCTTGGAGGGGGCTTGAAACCTTTGTTGTTTTCAGATGGTTCAAATGGCTCTGAGCACTATGGGACTTAACATCTATGGTCATCAGTCCCCTAGAACTTAGAACTACTTGAACCTAACTAACCTAAGGACATCACACACATCCATGCCCGAGGCAGGATTCGAACCTGCGACCGTAACGGTCACGCGGTTCCAGACTGAAGCGCCTAGAACCGCACGGCCACACCGACCGGCTCTTTGTTGTTTTTCGTGGCACTATGACAGTACAGGTCTACATTGATATTTTAAACACCTTCTTGTTTCCCACTCTTGAAGAGCAATTCGGGAATGGAGATTGTGTGGTGTCACCGCCAGACACCACACTTGCTAGGTGGTAGCCTTTAAACCGGCCGCGGTCCGGTAGTATACGTCGGACCCGCGTGTCGCCACTGTCAGTGTTTGCAGACCGAGCGCCGCCACACGGCAGGTCTAGAGAGACGTCCTAGCACTCGCCCCAGTTGTACAGCCGACTTTGGTAGCGATGCTACACTGACAAATACGCTCTCATTTGCCGAGACGATAGTTAGCATAGCCTTCAGCTACGTCATTTGCTACGACCTAGCAAGGCGCCATTACCAGTTTATATTGAGATTATAATTCTGTATCATCAAGAGTGATGTTCTACAATTATGGATTAAAGTTAAGTATTACAGCAACTGCGTCCGTTTTTCTAAGTTCTCATTTCCTTGTAATGTTCCAGACCTCACGCCCGCCTGCGTGAGCTTAAACGCGTGCCTTTCGGCTTCCTCCAAACTCCGTAATTGGCTCCTGCCAATTCACAACAGATTGCATCTTTCAACACGAAACACGATCAAGCACCTGTTCATAATGCACGGCCTGTGGCGGAGTGGTTACTCGACAGTGACATCTCTGTAATGGACTGACCTGCACAGAGGCTTGACCGAAATCCCATAGAACACCACTGGGATGTTTTGGAACGCCGACTTCGTGCCAGGTCTCACCGACCGACATCGATACCTCTCCTCAGTGCATCACTCCGTGAAGAATGGGCTGCCATTCCCCAAGAAATCTTCCAGCACCTGATTGAACGTATGCCTGCGAGAGTGAAAGCTGTCATCAAGGCTAAGGATGGGCCAACACCATATTGAATTCCAGCATTACCGATGGACAGCGCCACGAACTTGTAAATCCTTTTCAGCCAGGTGTCCAGATACTTTAGATCACATAGTGTACAATAATCTTCGCTTCTCTGGATGTTCTAGAAAACTACTGCAGATACATTTCTGGGACATGGTTTATTACATTCACCAGACCAATGACAACAAAATAAATGGAAACCGTGCTTGACTTTAAACTCGTACAGTTTTGCGATGGCTTCATGATAGCGAAATTGCTAAATTTCGTTCAAAATGTTTTATTAGCCGTAACCCCGCAACTAAACATTTGCGGACTTATGTTTATATGAACCTTTTTTTTAGTTTTACTTATTGAGTAATGTATCAAAATATTTGCATATCTTCGTGTATCACCCTGTATCAGGGGCGTGAACTGTATCATGTTTTGAGAGATTACTATGAAGAACACGGAGATGCCACGTAGTCGTATAAGAGAGCGTCACAGCAGCTGTCAGAATTTGAAAGTGGCCTCGTTGTGGGTAGGCGTTTATCTGGCTGGTCGAACAGACAGAATCCAGATTTGTGGGGCATTCGGGTGCGACAGTGGCCCAATGTTGGACCGCACGGAAACGTGAGGGCAAGCATCCTCGTCGTCAAGATTCCAGCCGACGAAGTCTGACCGCCACGAGGGAGAATATCCGAATTGTGCATTAAGAACGTCGTAGCCCCGGCACATCCGCGCCTGCCATTCGAGATCAGGTTATGGATTCCATGCAATATTTTGTCTCATCGTGCAGTGCTGGTCGGAGACTGGAAGCACCTGGGCTAGAGGATCCCGGCTGTCTTTAACACCGCAACACAAACGACTACGCTTGATTTGGTACCGTGACCGGGAAGCCATTACGACTGCTGAATGGTGCCGCATGTCTTCAACTACGAATCGCGTCTCTACACCACCCCGTCTGACAGTCATCGGCGAGTACTTTGCCAACCTGGAAAGAGTTACCATTCTTCTAATGTTTAGGAGAAGCACATCTGTGTTACTTAAGGCGTTATGGTGTAGGGACGCTTCGTGTACGACTTCAGGTCATGGCCGGTAGTGAAAAAAATTTATGTGTAGTTTTAGTGTTCACTGGCCAACAGCCTTACCGCAGTGATAACACTGCTGTCAGCCTAGGTTAGCGCTTGGATGGGTGGCCATCCGGTCTGCCGAGTGCTGTTGGTAAGCAGGGTGCACTCAGCACTTCTGAGGCAAACTGATGAGCTACTTGATTGAGAAGTAGTGGCTTCCGTCTCGTAAACTGACATACGGTCGGGAGAGCGGTGTGTTGACCACATGCCCCTCCATATCCACAGTGACACCTGTGGGCTGATGATGACACGGTCTTCAAAGACCTGTTCGGATGGAGTTTAGTTCAGTTTTTTAGTGTTATTGCGTCAGAACCCAGCCATTCAATAATTTATTAGCAAATTGTTGACAAATATTTGTATCTTTCATGAAATTCGTATTTTACTACTAGACCACATGTATAACATATCCCACGTACGAGTGCGTTAAGGCTGCTACGGCATCGTCCCTGTCAAACGGGAGGCGCCCGCGCTACACCGCCCTTGCCTGCAGCTAGTAGGTTGTGATTTTCTACAAAGTTCACGACGGGCAAGAGTGCCATTATGGCGGCAGAAACATAAAAAAATGAGATTTTGCTTGCATAAATACAGTGTGTTCAAACGAAAGTATTGAGTACCTTGAGAGGTGGCAGTACATACCGAAGCAAGAAAACTTAATACCAATAAAAGTAGATCTGGAAATGCATACTATCTGAGGTGTACGGGAGGTGTTCAATGTGGCGTCCATTCATGACAATGGACTCCTCTGCCCTTCGGCGTAAGGAATTACGCATCCTTTGAAGTATACGCGGTTCTTGTTGTGCTTGCTGGCACGCATTGAAGACGCGACCGTGTGCTGTTC
The DNA here is from genome assembly GCF_023864345.2 of Schistocerca serialis cubense. NCBI lineage: Eukaryota > Metazoa > Arthropoda > Insecta > Orthoptera > Acrididae > Schistocerca > Schistocerca serialis. Next base: position 822,522,138 of record NC_064640.1, read on the forward strand.
GCACGTCGTCGACTGGCGTGGTGTAGACCAATTCCTCCAAGTGTCCCCATAACCAAAAGCTTAGGGGACTGATATTTTGGAACGAGCAGGCCAAGGTGTGCTTCCCCTCTCCCCCCCCCCCCCCCCCTCTGACCAGCGTCCCCATAACCAAAAGTTTAGGGGACTGAGGTCTGGGAACAGGCAGGCCAAGGTGTGTTTCCCCTCTTCTCCCCCCCCCCCCCCACCCCCAAGCCCACTCCCCCATTCTCGACCAATCCAGCAGTCCTGAAACGTCTGTGTCAGGTCTTGAATGTGAACAGGGGATCTGTGGCACAATTCTCCAACAGCCATTGACAGAACCGCCGTCTGCAATGATGATCCTGTGGCCTTATGGCCCGGACGGAAAGTGCTGTACATAAATGGGTACAGCAATTGTTCAAGAATTAGAGGGCATGGGCTTACAGGTTACGTCCGTTTGCTAAACCATAGCAGAATATCATATCCGCCATTTCACTTGTCAATTAGTAGGTTTCTATTGGTAATAAGTGCCGGAAGATAGAAAATGTAAATGTACTACACCATTTGTAAGTACAAACAGCGCAATAACAGTAAACACATAAGTGAATTCGTGTTTGGAAGAAGTTAAAACACCATAATACGTACCCAGGGTTGACAGTACTGTAGAATAAGGCACTGAAACACGACGGAAACTATCGTAGCCTACAACACGAGGGCCGTTGTGGCAGAGCGGTTCTAGGCGCTTCCGTCCGGAACCACGAGGCTGCTACGGTCGCAGGGTCGAATCCTGCTTCGGCACGGATGTGTGTGATGTCCTTAGGTTAGCTAGGTTTAAGTAGTTCTAAGTCTAGGGGACTGATGACCTCTGATGTTAAGTTGCATAGTGCTTAGAGCCAATTTTGATTCATCCTATACATAAAGCGAAGACGGGCCTGTGACGAAAATAACAATGGTAGTGTATGACTTTTCGTTCTCTTGATTCTAAAAATCTGCAAGGTTATCACAAGATGTGCGAGGGTGTGTAAATGATTCAAAAATATACACATTAAAATTGCTACACCAAGAAGAAATGCAAATGATAAACGGGTATTCATTGGACAAATATATTATACTAGAACTGACATGTGATTATATTTTCACGCAGTTTGGGTGCATAGATCCAGAGAAATCAGTATCCAGAACAACCACCTCTGGCCGTAATAACGGCCTTGATATGCCTGGGCATTGAGTCAAACAGAGCTTGGATGGCGTGTACAGGTACAGCTGCCTATGCAACTTCAACACGATACTGCAGTTCATCAAGAGTAGTGACTGGGGTATTATGCCGAGCCAGTTGCTCGGCTACCATTGACCAGACGTTTTCAATTGGTGGGAGATCTGGAGAATGTGCTGGCCAGGGCAGCAGTCGAACATTTTCTGTATCCAGAAAGGCCCGTACAGGACCTGGAACATGCGGTCGTGCATTATCCTGCTGAAATGTAGGGTTTCGCAGGGATCGAATTAAGGGTAGATCCACGGGTGGCAAAACATCTGAAATGTAACGCCCACTGCTCAGAGTGCCGTCAGTGCGAACAAGAGATGACCGAGACGTGTAACCAATGTCACCCCATACCATCACGCCGGGTGATACGCCAGTATGGCGATGACGAATACGCGCTTCCAATGTGCGTTCACCGCGATGTCGCCAAACACGGATGCGACCATCATGATGCTGTAAGCAGAACCTACATTCATTCGAAAATATGTCGTTTTGCCATTCGTGCACCCAGGCTCATCGTTGAGTACACCATCGCAGGCGTCAAGGGTAACCGTAGCCATGGTCTCCGAGCTGATAGTCCATGCTGCTGCAAACGTCGTCGAACTGAGACGTGGCTGCACGATCCGTTACATCCATGCGGATAAGATGCCTGTTATCTGGACTGCTACTGATACGAGGCCGTTGGGATCCAGCACGGCGTTCCGTATTACCCTCCTGAACCCACCGTTTCCATATTCTGCCAACAGTCATTGGATATCGACCAACGCGAGCAGCAGTGTCGCGATACGATAAACCGCAATCGCGATAGGCTACAATCCGAACTTAATCAAAGTCGGAAACGTGATGGTACACATTTCTCCTCCTTACACGAGGCATCACAACAACGTTTCATCAGGCAACGCCGGTCAACTGCTGTTTGTGTATGAGAAATCGGTTGGAAACTTTCCTCATGTCAGCACGTTGTAGGCGTCGCCACCGGCGCCAACCTTGTGTGAATGCTCTGAAAAGCTAATCGTTTGCATATCACAGCATCTACTTCCTGTCGGTTAAATTTCGTGTCTGTAGCACGTCATCTTCGTGGTGTAGCAATTTGAATGGCCAGTAGTTTATGAGAAGAAATAGGTAGGCGTGTGACATACGGCAGTTATGGTCGTTGTGGGGGGTGCGCTCAGATTGCCTCAGTGGTAAGGCGACTGCTCGCGATAGGCGAGAGATCTCAGTTCGGGTACTGATCCGGAACAAATTTTCATGTATCACTTTAGATATTACACCTAAACCTACTACAGTTAAGTTCAATTACAGGAATAAATTTCAGTATTTGAAATTGTAGTTCGTCATCAGATATGCATATCATATTGTTTAATTCGAGATGGTACGCATCTAGTTCTGTTGGGACCTTTCTTCTGTATTTTGCTTTAGTGGACGGGTTTTGAGGTCCATACAAGCTATGTATTGTATTGAATGGCTATCTGGGGTGGGGGAGGGTAGCGTCTCTTGATTCTGGTATGTCAGTTGAGACTTCATGTGCTTGTGTGCTCAATAAAAATGTTTCATGGACCTTGTTGCATACTTCTCAACCTGGCACTACGACTTCTATCTACCACCATCATACCAGAATATTTAGTAATGTTTATGAAAATTCAGCTACTGGTATTCTGCAATATTGATCTGAATGAACATCTTGTACTTGAACCGAACTGCCATCCCCCTTCCTCGCCCCCCCCCCCCCCCCCCAGCCATCCCGAGAAGAAAAAATTATCTTCGCCCCTGGCTGCGTGAAAATAAAAACTGCTGGGCAAAATTCACTAGACATACTAGTAAAATATGTGTACAAATACTCATGAAATATGTTAAACATGTGTGAAAAGTCATGAGCAGAAAGCTCATCCTAAACTCCTGGAACGAAATGAACCAAATTTGCTACACATATTACTTGCAGTTTGGAAAGAAATACTGTTGGGGTAAGAGCCACCAGCCTCCTATTGGGGTGGGGTGAGTGTGATAACGCCTGGAGAGAAGGGAGGACGAGGGATGGAGAGCTGGCAAGGTGGAAGCAAGAGATAGTTACATAAAAGAGGAAATTGAGATGGGCACCGATAGGGGAGCAGGAAATGGACAGAGAGAGGCGAGAGGAGTAGATGGACAGAGCAGAAAATGGACAGAGACATGAGGAGGAAGAGACAGGCAGAGAGATGGGAAAAGAGGAGATAAACAGGCAGAGGGGGAAGAGGAAATCGTCAGAGGTAGGGAAGAGGAGGAAATGGACAGAGAGAGGGAAGAGGAGGAGATTGTCACAGAAAGGAAAGGAAAGGGGAGGTGATGCACATGGAGAGGTGGGAGACGAAGAGATGGCAAGAGACTTGGTGAGGAGCAGATGAACAGAGAGAGGGGGACGAGGACACCTACATCTACATCTACATCCATACTCCGCACGCCACCTGACGGTGTGTGGCGGAGGGTACCCTGAGTACCTCTATCGGTTATCCCTTCTATTCCAGTCACGTATTGTCCGTGGAAACAAAGATTCTCGGAATGCCTCTGTGTGGGCTCTAATCTCTCTGATTTGACAGAGAGAAGGGTAGGAGTAGATGGAACTGGAGAGGGAGGAGGAGATAGACAGAGAGAAAACGAGCAGGGGGGCAGAGGAGATGGCTTAATAGATGACTAGAATAAATACATACCTGGGGAACGTCGGGATCTCAGCCAGTACTGTATATATGTAGTAGTGCTCTACGCTGAAGGCAATATTGAGATGTCGGACAGCTTGCACTACATGTATATTATGCAGAGTTCCGTCAAAGATCATACAGAAGAAAGCTCGGCAAGTACGAAATCCCTCTCTCCCTCTTCCTCTCTGTCTCTCTCTCTCTCTGTCGCACGTACACCCACAGACCATTTTACATGTTTACGTGTAATATCGGACAAAACTGAGATCTTTATGAGCTGAGACCATTACTTTGTTTTATTATTCCAACACCTCTTGATGACGCAACAAAGGCTGTGTAGAGAATTTATTTCTATTCAGAGTTAAGGTTTACCGAGGAAATTCTAAATCACACAAGCCAGAATAATATTTGTAGACGCCACTGCACCAGCTGTGGAACTAGCACCTTTATAGCAGGGCGTCGAGATTATGTGTTCTTGTGTGCCCATAAATCGTTTGGATTACATCACATGGAGGAGAAGGAGTATCGACCAGCCGGCCGGCTTGTTATGGGCTCACAAGCTGCTCTTCAAGTCCATTAGCGCGGTCAGTAAGTTTGGCATCACAGTACATCACGTCACATCACATCACATCACATCAGGACATCATGTTTACACGATATCTAATTCACCAAAGTTACTTCCATTATCAGTGGACACAATTCAGACTTCATCTTTGTTTATTCATCGAGAGTTGTGTCATTCTGTTCTTATACTCTTAGCCAAAAGAAAGAAACGAGAGTGAAAACAATTTGTCACTCACTCCTTCTTTCAGAGTCTCTCTTGCAACTTATTGCAAAACCAATATAAAGAAAATTTTCTCTTTTCTGATAGCTTTATCATTAGCGATGAATCATACGCGTGTTTGAACAAGAATGGGGAAGGAAATCTGGAGTACCATTGTTCAAGGACTCACTCTAAGTTTAAACGCAGCCAAAACCTCTCAGACAAACAGAAGCTAAACGATGTCAAAGTTAGCGTAAGGAGGGCTATGCGTGAAGCGTTCAGTGAATTCGAAAGTAAAATTCTATGTACCGACTTGACAGAAAATCCTAGGAAGTTCTGGTCTTACGTTAAATCAGTAAGTGGCTCGAAACAGCATATCCAGACACTCCGGGGTGATGATGGCATTGAAACAGAGGATGACACGCGTAAATCTGAAATACTAAACACCTTTTCCCAAAGCTGTTTCACAGAGGAAGACCGCACTGCAGCTCCTTCTCTAAATCCTCGCACAAACGAAAAAATGGCTGACATCGAAATAAGTGTCCAAGGAATAGAAAAGCAACTGGAATCACTCAACAGAGGAAAGTCCACTGGACCTGACGGGATACCAATTCGATTCTACACAGAGTACAAGAAAGAACTTGCCCCCTTCTAACAGCCGTGTACCGCAAGTCTCTAGAGGCACGGAAGGTTCCAAATGAGTGGAAAAGAGCACAGGTAGCCCCAGTCTTCAAGAAGAGTCGTCGAGCAGATGCGCAAAACTATAGACCTATATCTCTGACGTCGATCTGTTGTAGAATTTTAGAACATGTTTTTTTCTCGAGTATCATGTCGTTTTTGGAAACCCAGAATCTACTATGTAGGAATCAACATGGATTTCGGAAACAGCGATCGTGTGAGACCCAACTCGCTTTATTTGTTCATGAGGCCCAGAAAATATTAGATACAGGCTCGCAGGTAGATGCTATTTTTCTTGACTTCCGGAAGGCGTTCGATACAGTTCCGCACTGTCGCGTGATAAACAAAGTAAGAGCCTACGGAATATCAGACCAGCTGTGTGGCTGGATTGAAGAGTTTTTAGCAAACAGAACACAGTATGTTGTTATCAATGGAGAGACGTCTACATACGTTAAAGTAACCTCTGGCGTGCCACAGGGGAGTGTTATGGGACCATTGCTTTTCACAATATATATAAATGACCTAGTAGATAGTGTCGGAAGTCCCATGCGGCTTTTCGCGGATGATGCTGTAGTATACAGAGAAGTTGCAGCATTAGAAAATTGTAGCGAAATACAGGAAGATCTGCAGTGGATAGGCACTTGGTGCAGGGAGTGGCAACTGACCCTTAACATAGACAAATGTAATGTATTGCGAATACATAGAAAGTAGGATCCTTTATTGTATGATTATATGATAGCGGAACAAACACTGGTAGCAGTTACTTCTGTAAAATATCTGGGAGTATGAGTGCGGAACGATTTGAAGTGGAATGATCATATAAAATTAATTGTTGGTAAGGCGGGTACGAGGTGGAGATTCATTGGGAGAGTCCTTAGAAAATGCAGTCCATCAACAAAGGAGGTGGCTTATAAAACACTCGTTCGCCCTATACTTGAGTATTACTCGTCAGTGTGGGATCCGTACCAGATCGGGTTGACGGAGGAGATAGAGAAGATCCAAAGAAGAGCGGCGCGTTTCGTCACAGGGTTATTTGGTAACCGTGATAGCGTTACGGAGATGTTTAACAAACTCAAGTGGCAGACTCTGCAAGAGAGGCGCTCTGCATCGCGGTGTAGCTTGCTCGCCAGATTTCGAGAGGGTGCGTTTCTGGATGAGGTATCGAATATATTGCTTCCCCCTACTTATACCTCCTGAGGAGATCACGAATGTAAAATTAGAGAGATTAGAGCGCGCACGGAGGCTTTCAGACAGTCGTTCTTCCCGCGAACCATACGCGACTGGAACAGGAAAGGGAGGTAATGACAGTGGCACGTAAAGTGCCCTCCGCCACACACCGTTGGGTGGCTTGCGGAGTATAAATGTAGATGTAGATTTCAACATACACGTTAAGTGACGCGGGAGAACCAAGTAAACTATAATGCAGGGTGACTGCACAGGGATTCTATCCCCACTGATCCAGAATACGAGTCCAGTGTCTTAAGCATTGCGCTGCCTTAATCTAGCACTATGGAAAGAAGTCTGACCAGGGAGAGAGAACGCACTTGTGTTTGTCGACACAGAAACTATGCGACTGTGCAGTGAGTGGAGGCTGAATCTACATTTTCTAACACTGTATGGACTTGCTGAGTATTAGCGAAAATTTAGCTTTCTCCTGTCACTGTCGGGAATGTGTGATTTACAAACAATTCTTCTAACTGAATACACTAAATTTTAGATTCAAGCAAGTGAGGTGGGACAGTGGTTGAGACATAGGAACCGCATCCCGTCGAAAAAGGAGATTGTATCCGCTTTCAACTATCCGGATTTAGGTTGAACGTAATTTCTCTTAATTACTTAAGGGAAATGCCCGTATAATTCTTCCGAAAATGGCGCGACCGATCTCTTTTAACATATTTGTCCAATATGGGCAAGTGGTCAAAAACTTAATCTCCTCGTCGATAGGACATTAAACCCTTGCGTTTCTTTCTTCTTATAGGACTAACTGTGTAGCAAATAGTACGTGTGGTGTGTCATACTGACTGGACTGTCCTTACTTATTGCTCTTAGTACTTGAATTTCCCTGCCCTACCTTAAAAGCTCCCGACATTAGTTCCGTCTGCAGATACCGATAAAGATAAATCAGACGTATTAAAGCAATTTCAAACTACTGTCCTAAGTTAATTACACTGAAGCGCCAAAGAAACTGGTATAGGCTTTGTATTCAAATACAGCGATATGTAAGCAGGCAGAATACGGCGCTGCGGTCGGCAACGCCTATATAATACAAGTGTCTGGCGCCTTTAGACCGGTTGCTGCTCCTACAATGGCAGCTTATCAAGGGGTAAGAGAGTTTGAACGTGGTGTTGTAGTCGCCGCACGAGCAATGGGACACAGCATGTCCGAGGTAGCGATGAAGTGGGGATTTTCACGTACGACCATTTAACGAGTGTACCGTGAATATCAGGAATGCGATAAAACGTCGAACCTCTGACATTGCTGCGGCCGGAAAAAGATTCTGCAAGAACAGGACGAACGACTACTGAAGAGAATCGTTCAACGTGACAAAAGTGCAACCCTTTCGCAAATTGCTGCGGACTTCAATGATGGGCCACCAACAAGTGTTAGCGGGCGAACCATTCATCGAAACATTATCGATATGGGCTTTCGGAGCCCAAGCCCACTTGTGTACCCTTCATGACTGCATGACACAAAGCTTTGGACTTTTGATGACTGGAAACATGTTGCCTGGTCGGATGAGTCTTGACAAAGATTCTATCGAGCAGATGGACGTGTACGGGTATGGAGAGAACCTCATGAATCCATGTAACCTGAATGTCAGTAAAGGAGTGTTCAAGCTGGTGAAGGCTCAGTAATGGTGTGGTGCGTGTGCAGTAGGAATGATATGGGACCCCTGATACGTCTAGATACGACTCTGACAAGTGACACGTACGTAAGCATCCTGTCTGATCACCTGCATCCATTCGTGTCCATTGTGCATTTCGACAGACTTGGGCAATTCCAGCGGGACAATGCGACACCCCAAACGTCCAGAATTGCTACAGGGTGCCTCCTGGAACACTCTTCCTAGTTTAAACAAGCTTGCGGGGGCCATACACGATATTAGGCAGGTGTACCAGTTTCTTTGACTCTTCAGTGTTTTTGCATTACTTAAAAAGTGGAACTGAAGATGGTCTGTCTTTATTTACGAAAACTACATTTAACAGGAAAATTACTGCTACTTTATGACAACAAGACGTGTCCTAATATTGTAGATGGGTTATCAACATCAATATTAAGATTCAGGAATTGAGGAAGGTTATTTAATTGTATTCCTTATTATTCCTGACAATTCCCTTGTGCTATATCAGCCATTTTTTCTGAATATCGTTGCCCTTAGTCTTGTGGTTAACCTTACTTTTCTTTCGCGGTTTTACTTGTTAGTATTTACAATTTTGCAGCAGAATGCTCTTCCTACTGCTACAGTTAACCCAACGGACGAAATCTATTAAAAAATGAAAAAAAAAACTTCGCAAAGGTGGAAAGTCGTTTGTGAGTCGTCTGAACTCTATTGTGTGCTCGTTGAATTTAACTGTTTGTGTACATTGTTTTATAGGGAGAAAACGTAGAGGCATTTGTCTCATTGATCTTCGCAAACTCCTAAAAAACAACATTGGCTTTCTGCACACCAGACCAATGGTCGTTTCTCCGTTGCATTTGATCCAAGATTCGTAAGTAAACGCAGTATCCCTTAAGCTAGACGAGAAGCTGCTATGTAAACCACTGGCCGTGATGAAAGAAATAGTGCCACCTACTGAACTAAACTGGGGCGACAGGAACAACATCCTAATATCCACAGCCATAAAGAGCCCTTTGCCGGCCGCGGTGGCCAAGCGTTTCTAGGCGCTTCAGTCCGGAACCGCGCGACTGATACGGTCGCAGGTTCGAATCCTGGCTCGTGCATGGATGTGTGTGATGTCCTTAGGTTAGTTAGGATTAAGTAGTTCTAAGTTCTAGGGGATTGATGACCTCAGATGTTAAGTCTCACAGTGCTTAGAGCCATTTGAAAGAGCCCTTTGGCGCCCGACAGAGAGAAAGAAAGTATGAAAAATTTTAAATGGCAAGGAAATGTGAAGAAATTTAAAATACTGCATGTATATACGTCTTTTCACAAGGCTTTAATTTAGAAGGTCTTGGTCAGCTTAATTATCTTGACTATAAATTTACGTGGTTGACTTACCTTGTCTTTCCTTTTTAAAATTTCAACTGTTGATTGTAAAGATCTATCTGGTTAAATCTCAGCGGAGTTCCTTGTGTTTTAAAATTTAATTCTGGCGAATTTGTGTCAATATAATGTATTGTTAATGTAATATAGTAAAAGGTATATGGAAAATTCAGCAAGCGTCGTTGAATTCCGAAGGAAGAATAAAATTTTTTATTGTCATTTAAAAATAAATTTTGGGTACCTTGGTTGTGTGTCTGTCCTTCTCCCCTAATCAGCCACTGCCAATAGGGTCTAGTCTCAGAAGGAAATGGAAAAATGGGGTGAGGTGTAATTTTTCAGTGAGAGATTTAATTTTAAGGTAATCAGGGTATCTAATAAAAACGTAATTAGTGATATGGGTAAAAATTATACAATGTATTTCTTAGAACTTCCTTAGCCACACAAGCAGTGAGAAATGGACAAATTAACCAGCGTGAGGTCTAGTTTTGCAATAAATAAATAAAAAATTAAAAAGAAAAGTAAAAACTTGTTCCTCAACTTTAAGATTATCTGAGATTCTAATTTCGTTATCGTTTATGACTACGAACATTATAACTTATTAATTATTTTAACTAGCTATTGTCCCTCCCAGCCGGCCGGGGTGGCCGAGCGGTTCTAGGCGCTCCAGTCTGGAACAACGCAACAGCTGCGGTCGCAGGTTCGAATCCTGCCTCGGGCATGGATGTATGTGATGTCCTTAGGTTAGTTAGGTTTCAGTAGTTCTAAGTTCTAGGGGACTGATGACCTCAGAAGTTAAGTCCCATAGTGCTCAGAACCATTTGAACCATTTGTACCTCCCGCCGGAGGTTCGAATCCTCCCTCGGGCATTGGTGTATGTGTTGTCCTTAGCATAAATTGGTTTAAGTAGTGTGTAAGTCTAGGGACCGATGATCTCAGCGGTTTGGTCCCTTAGAAATTCACACACATTAGAACAACTAGCTATTGTCTCCCACAACGCATACTACAACACATGAAAATCGGCTTCTCATATAGCAAAATAGGTTTGCCAAGAACGTAATAGAAACTTCATTCGCGACATAGGGAGAAATAGTGACAGGTGATTTCTTGTATATTGTAGGTTCGATATTTTCTTAATTTCATGTGTGTTGAGTAGCAAAGGTAAGTTAATGGATAACCCCATACACACATAGGGGTAACGTATTAAGATTGCTAATCAGTCGTATTAGGGAACGGCTGTAGAATTTTGCAATAAAACTTTCAGGAACATAAAAAAATTTACGAAAGAAGCTATAGCTTTTACTATGAGAATTAATTTATTACAAAAAATAAATAATGAATGAAACAGGAAAGTTCAGTTCTGTGAGCTGCTAAGTGATCTTGAAGACTTCAGTTCAGTGTTAACGAAAGAATGAAACATATCGTTTTCCTACTGCAAGTGATCACTCGCATTTATTCCCACGTTCATTGTCGGTGAACATATATCTGAAATGGCCTGGGTCACATCCCTACAGTACACTATAACTTCCCGGCCACAAAAAACCGCGAGAATGATAAGAGACATTACCTACATTGTTTTAGTTCCTTTCTGTTACGGGATCTCACGTTGCCCTTCTGAATTATTATCTTGACTTTGTGTTTGGCTCCGGATGGACTTGTATTACACAAACAGAAGGGACTTCCGATTTGCCCACCGCACCCAAAGTCTCATCCCTGCAGTGCCTCCATAACTGTCCCATTCGTTCCACAGACATGTCTTAGAGTTTTCGATCCTTTACTTCTGCCATATTTGCCGTAGTCCTGTACCGTTGTGTCTGACGCGTCCGCTCAGTCACCCGATCTGAATATCATACAAAATGGAACAGCTGGGGTCGGCCGTGGTGGCTAAGCGGTTCTAGGCGCTTCAGTCCGTAACCGCGTGACTGCTACGGTCGCAGGTTCGAATCCTGCCTCGGGCATGGATGTGTGTGATGTCCTTAGGTTAGTTAGGTTTGATTAGTGCTAAGTTCTAGGGGACGCATGGCCACAGACGTTAAATCCCATAGTGCTCAGAGCCATTTGAACCATTTGGAACAGCTGGTGAAATGAATTAATCAGCGTCCCTTCAACCTGGTAGCTCCACGGAATCTAATCATCAACGAACGGCTCATCTGGATATGGTATACATGAAGAAATTTAAGGATTCTCTTATTCGCTGAATCGAAGACATTATCAGTGCTAGATGGTGTTACCTGCTACGAGGGGTGTTCATAAGTAATGCTACACATTTTTTTTCTGAAAGCTGGTTCTCTGCTTGGAACGCACCTCCGTTACAGACTCCGTATAGTGCCGCCACGTATCGAACTTTGTGAAACTGTATGGTAATTTTTAACATTTTTATGCACCGACAGCAACTGATATTGTTTATATAAGAATATACAGCCTACAGTTGCAGGTTAACTTTATCGTTTACCTAGGTTTCAACGGTAGTAATACAGTCTTCTTCAGAACCTGCAAAAAGTTAATATTATAACGCACGCGTCAGATAACATTTTTGCTATGAATTAATTTCATACTTTATTATTCTAAGTTAATTACGTATCCAGCATGACTACGTTTTACATTCTACTACAGAGCCTTAGAAACTGACCAACAATCTCGTATGAACATCAGTAGGAAAGGTTCTATTATTACAGAAAATTAATGGTCACATGTATTATGAATTATTGTAAACCTAATATAACTGGAAGCCTTCGAAGTATGCCCTATTTTTTAGTTACAGTTGATCGTTCAGTAAATTGCCTCTATCTGTAATTAGGTGTGCATAAATTTGTAGTTTCTCAACCGTGTCGAATCTGTATCCCTTAACTTCATAATCTAGTAGCTCTGTCACGTAAAGATTTAGGTGTATGAGCCATTTGCGCCACATGCTCCGCAAAGGCTGACCCCCGTGTTCCTACGCCATTTATTGGAAGATGTTCTTTAAACCTTACTGCTATAGCTCTGCCTGTTTGACCTATGCAATAACATGGGCAATCATCACACATAATCTTATATACGCCTGATTTCGCTGATTTATCACAGTCTTTCTCAAGGGAATGAACCAAATTTCGCTTTAAACTATTACTCGTCGAGAAGAAAATTTTGAAACCTGTATTTTTAACAGGACACATTACCTATTTAAGGATCAAACAACCATCTCTTGGTCTGATCTTAGGTTTGAGTATTTGTCTTTACTAAAGTCGTTGACCTTTTTCGCGTTTTCTTATGATATAACTGCCTCACTATCATGGATCATAGCCATTATTCTGTGCAGTACTCTCGAGAATTTGTAATTCTTTTTCGAGGTTGACATCTGACAACTGGATGGAAATCGCCCGATGGATACTAGAATAGAAAAACGCCATTTTATGCGCTTGGGGGTAGGTTGAATCGGCCGGGATGATGTTGTCTGAATGAGCTGCCTTCCGGAATATGTTGAACTCTATTTTAGCATCTTTAATAGTCAACGTTAAATCAAGATAATTTAGTGATCTATCAGCTGATTCCAATTCTTGTGTGAATTTTATTTTTTCATGTAGACTGTTAAACGTTGCAAAAAATTGCCATATTCCTTCTGGAGGGTTATTAGCCAGTAGAAGACTGTCGTCCACGTATCTCGCATAAAAGATAATGTCGTTCACTAATTCCGGGTAATTTCGGAAAAAAACCAATTCCAGAGAATTTATAAAAATTTCAGACACGATACATGCAAGTGGACTCCCCATAGCTAGGCCACATGGCTGTGAATATAATTTTTTATTGAATGAAAAATAATTGTATTTAAAACTCGTTCTAAGAAGTAACATTAGCTCATCAATTTCTATGATGGATAATTTATTGTGGTACCTTAAGTTTTGTTCTATAATGTTCAAGGTCTGACCCACTGGTACGTTTGTGTACAAGCTAATGATGTCAAATGACATCAATTTGGTGTTTTCGGAAAATGTTACGGTTGTAATTCTGTTGGGTAGGTCCACTGAATTTTTAATCGCCAAATTCTTTTGAAACACGAAATATTCTTTAGTTTTATAATGTAAGTGTCTTGCTAATTTATGATAAGCACTATTGGTGCTATCAACAATAGGGCGGATCGGATGGGAAACTTTGTGGAGCTTAAATTGACTCCTTAACGTCGGGGGCTTGGTGTTCATGTTTATCAATGCCTTTTTTTCTAAATTCTCCGATCATCTTCTTAGTATTGCTAAGACTCGCTCTATCCCTCTGTATGGCGTGCGTCGGGTCTACCTCTAGTGGTACGATACCATTCTCTTCAAAGAACATTTCTGTTTTCTGAATATATTCTTTTTTTGTAGAAACGATAATCGTGTTCTCCCTTATCGGCTTTAGTTATTAGGGCTTCGTTATTTCTTAGTTTTTCGTTAGTGTTTTTAACATTGCACATATCTTTCGTGAACGTATTACTACTTAGACACTGTTTTTGTATTATTTTACAAGCATCGTAAGCAAGCCTTGTGTGGATACTTTTATCTACTTTACCGCTATTAAGGCCAACCTTAAGATCCACTACCAACTTCCGAAGATTTTGAGGGGTCAGACTAGGTTCTATATTGTATTCGAAGACATTACTTCACAATTTATTTTCGTCCTCTGTGATAATGATATCTGTTTTATTTACAACGTGTTGATGAATCACAGACTGGGCAGCCTCCCTTTTGCGCGCATTTTGGGATACACCAGGATTAACTCTTTAACTTTTTGTCATGTCGTTGAGCAATTTCCATTTTACGATTATCTAACCATAAGCTGGCGTGTAGCCAGAACCCATGTATCTAAAAATTGTAGTTATCTCTAAAGGTTTTAGACACAAATAATTGGAGGTCATATGCTTCAGCGTTGAGGTTATCTTTTTTCGTGTAAAATTCCGCGGTTCTTTCAACTAATATTTTCTGTATCAATTTCCGTTTCAGACTAGGCGACTTATTGCACATTTTACTGTTTAAAAAACCTCATCAAATTCTGGTATTACGTTGCAAAATTTACATTGTTTAATAAAAGTGATGGCCATACCTGTTTTGCAGATATTATGCATAACATCTACATACTTATTAGCTGCTTTCTGGGCCTCGGCTGGCAAGAATTTCATAATTTTTATCATTTTTATGCAGCGACAACAACTGATATTGTTTATATAAGAATATACAGCCTACAGTTGCAGGTTAACTTTATCGTTCACCTAGGTTTCAACGTTAGTAATACCGTCTTCTTCAGATCCTGCAAAAAGTTAATACTATAATGTGCTAGTAAATTATATTAGATATGGTCATCCTACAGGATGCAACGTGTAGTACTTACATAAAATATTATTTAAATAACTAAGGCCGATAAGGGGAACACGATTATCGTTTCTACAATTAAAGAATATATTCAGAAAACAGAAATGTTCTTTGAAGAGAATGGTATCGTACCACTAGAGGTAGACCCGACGCCCGCCATACAGCGGGATATTAGAGCGAGTCTTAGCAATACTAAGAAGTTGATCGGAGAATTTCGAAAAAAGGCATCGATAAACATGAACCCCAAGCCCCCGACGTTAAGGAGTCAATTTAAGCTCCACAAAATTTCCCATCCGATCCGCTCTATTGTGGATAGCACCAATAGTGCTTATCATAAATTAGCGAGACACTTACATTATAAAATTAAAGAATATTTCGTGTTTCAAAATAATTTTTCAATTAAAAATTCAGTGGACCTACCCAACAGAATTACAACCGTAACATTTTCCGAAAACACCAAATTGGTGTCATTTGACATCATTAGCTTGTACACAAACGTACCAGTGGGTCAGACCTTGAACATTATAGAACAAAACTTAAGGTCCCACAATAAATTATCCACCATAGAAATTGATTAGCTAATGTTACTTCTTAGAACGACTCTTAAATACAATTATTTTTCATTCAATAAAAGATTATATTCACAGCCATGTGGCCTACCTATGGGGAGTCCACTTGCGTGTATCATGTCTGAAATTTTTATAAATTCTCTGGAATTGGTTTTTTTCCGAAATTACCCGGAATTAGTGAACAACATCATCTGTAATGCGAGATACGTGGATGACATTATTCTACTGGTTAACAACTCTCCAGAAGGAATAAAGCAAATTTTTGGAACGTTTAACAGTCTACATGAAAAAATAAAATTCACACAAGAATTGGAATCAGCTGATAGATCACTAAATTATCTTGATTTAACGTTAACTATTAAAGATGCTAAAATAGAGTTCAACATATTCCGGAAGGCAGCTCATTCAGACAACATCATCCCGGCCGATTCAACCTACCCCCAAGCGCATAAAATGGCGTTTTTCTATTCTAGTATCCATCGGGCGATTTCCATCCAGTTGTCAGATGTCAACCTCGAAAAAGAATTACAATTCTCGAGAGTATTGCACAGAATAATGGCTATGATCCAAAGATAGTGAGGCAGTTATATCATAAGAAAACGCGAAAAAGGACAACGACTCTTGTAAACACAAATACTCAAACCCAAGATCAGACCAAGAAATGGTTGTTTGATCATTATATAGGTAATGTGTCCTACAAGATAGGGCGCCTGCTGAAAAATTCAGGTTTTAAAAATTTCCTTCTCGACAAGGAATAGTTTAAAGCAAAATTTTCGTTCATTCCCTTGAGAAAGACTGTGATAAGTCAGCGAAATCAGGCGTATATAAGATTATGTGTGATGATTGCCCATGTTATTACATAGGTCAAACAGGCAGAGCTATAGCAGTAAGGATTAAAGAACATCTTCCAATAAAGGGCGTAGGAACACGGGGTCAGCCTTTGCGGAGCAAGTGGTGCAAATGGCTCATACACCTAAATCTTTACGTGACATAGAGCTACTAGATCATGAAGTTAAGGGATACAGACTCGGCACGGTTGAGGAACTAAACATTTATGCACACCTAATTACAGATAGAGGCAATTTACTGAACGATCAACTGTATCTAAAAAATAGGGCATACTTCGAAGGCTTCCAGCATATATTAGGTTTACAATAATTCATAATGCACGTGACCATTACTGTTTCTGTAATAACATAACCTTTCCTACTGATGTTCATAGGAGATTTGTTGGTCAGTTTATAAGGCTCTGTAGTAGAATGTAAAACGTAGTCATGCTGGATATGTAATTAACTTAGAATAATAAAGTATAAAATTAATTCATAGCAAAAATGTTATCTGACGCGTGCGTAATAAGAGTTTGATTCTATTCGTCTCGCGGATGCGTGCCGCCCTCCGTGAGGAAGATCGCAAAGCCCTCGCGGTCCGCAGTCTCTAGTCAGACGACGAGGCCCATACAACGGGCTTAAAGTGAATTTGCTACAGCTTGTTTAATAGAAGTGACAAAACCTTATGGTTATGCATCAAATTTTATAAAGTTGACTTAGGACATGGCTTGTTTTAGGCAAACATGTGAATAATATTTTATGTAATTACTACACGTTGCATCCTGTTGGATGACCATATCTAATTTAATTTACTAGCACATTTTAATATTAACTTTTTGCAGGTTCTGAAAAGACGGTATTACTAACGTTGAAACCTAGGTAAACGATAAAGTTAACCTACAACTGTAGGCGGTATATTCTTATAGAAACTATATGGGCTAAAGCGAGAATATTCCACGATGTCCCACAGAAAATTCCGCATTCTTTCAACCTAAACTGGCCAAAAAAGAAAATTCCTTGAATGACTTTTTGAACGACTCTCGTATTAGCTTGATGGATATCGGGGTGACATTTGTCCGGTGTGTTGCTACCTTCCTTGGCCTGAACATTAATATATTTACATTCTTCTTTTCGATCTTTGAACGGACACCAGAGATGTATCGTATAGCGTTTCAGAAGAGGAAATGAAAGCCGAGAGACGCGCAGACGCAGTCTCGGCAGGCGGATTGCCTTTGTATTGATCGTCCGCGCGGCATGCCATGTCTATCGCGGTTTCTGATTCGCACACCTACCGCTTGGCACGGAACATAATTTATAAACTTACAAAACAGTTTTTATAACTTTAGTCACCTTTTACTAAAATCTCTTAGTACAACACGTTTGAGCAGCATGCTGCTATCGTCAGGTGCATTACAGTTACATATGTTTGTGACGGTATAGTAGAATCTTTCCTCACTTGGTATGCTAAACTTAGATGCTTTATAATGTTGCTCCATTCGAGGGCTAATGTGAGCTATAAAGTATTACTAGCGAACAAATTAGTAACACATACTGAGGATTCAGAGAGGACGAGGGGTAAAAGGAGGGAATGCTGGTGTTCAGTGTCTCTTCGAAAGCAAGCAATGTCATTATAGCAATTACATGTACTCAGTTAGAGAAGTATATGGAAAGTAATTGTTTTCAGTCACACCAAAGTAAAGTTTTATGTTAACCACAGAAAATCAAAGCGCCGAGAAGGGAGGGAAGTGACTGCAGATTCTCTACAATTAGTGTCCAGTGTTTTAATCAGCGAGGCACCTCGCTCTGTAACGCTTATAAGTAGTTGGAGATTCACGTCTCGTCTACACACACACACACACACACACACACACACACACACACACACACACACACACGCACACACACACAGCCGGCCGCGGTGGCAGTGCGGTTCTAGGCACTTTAGTCCGGGACCGCGCGACTTCTACGGTCGCAGGTTCGAATCCTGCCTCGGGTATGGATGTGTGTGATGTCCTTAGGTTAGTTAGGTTTAAGTAGTTCTAAGTTCTAGGGGACTGATGACCATAGATGTTAAGTCCCATAGTGCTCAGAGCCATTTGTACTATTTTGAACACACACTCACACCCACACACACAAATACATATATACAAGTCAGCGCAGAAGAACACGTAGCTTAGCCCACTAAGCGTTCGGAATGGGATTGGTCCTGGCTCTGTAAAACGTGTGATGGAATTTGCCCTAAATGTTTAAGGGAAAATGCAGATCATAATGTCCGGAAAACGGCTCAAATACTTTCTTTCAGAACAAGAGCCCAGTGTCGTCACAACAGCGAGAAGATCTCTGGTCAATGGGTCTGAGAGAAAGCTTTTGCTTGTGCCGGCACGCTTCTCAACTGTCGCTCTGTTTATGTCGCGGTAGTAGTGTGGCCAGTAAAGACTGACCACATGATGCAGAGGCCCATTTTGTACACCTTTGGTGTACGGAACGAGGGTGTTGGACCTTTTTGGACCACTGGTACACAGCTGACACTTTACGTATGACAGTTCTGATAGTTGTTTGGGAGGACCACGCATTCTCCAACAGATAAACTGTAAAATCCCGTTAAAATTCAGTTTTGTTCAGTTTTATGCATACTACACTCCTGGAAATGGAAAAAAGAACACATTGACACCGGTGTGTCAGACCCACCATACTTGCTCCGGACACTGCGAGAGGGCTGTACAAGCAATGATCACACGCACGGCACAGCGGACACACCAGGAACCGCGGTGTTGGCCGTCGAATGGCGCTAGCTGCGCAGCATTTGTGCACCGCCGCCGTCAGTGTCAGCCAGTTTGCCGTGGCATACGGAGCTCCATCGCAGTCTTCAACACTGGTAGCATGCCGTGACAGCGTGGACGTGAACCGTATGTGCAGTTGACGGACTTTGAGCGAGGGCGTATAGTGGGCATGCGGGAGGCCGGGTGGACGTACCGCCGAATTGCTCAACACGTGGGGCGTGAGGTCTCCACAGTACATCGATGTTGTCGCCAGTGGTCGGCGGAAGGTGCACGTGCCCGTCGACCTGGGACCGGACCGCAGCGACGCACGGATGCACGCCAAGACCGTAGGATCCTACGCAGTGCCGTAGGGGACTGCACCGCCACTTCCCAGCAAATTAGGGACACTGTTGCTCCTGGGGTATAGGCGAGGACCATTCGAAACCGTCTCCATGAAGCTGGGCTACGGTCCCGCACACCGTTAGGCCGTCTTCCGCTCACGCCCCAACGTCGTGCAGCCCGCCTCCAGTGGTGTCGCGACAGGCGTGAATGGAGGGACGAATGGAGACGTGTCGTCTTCAGCGATGAGAGTCGCTTCTGCCTTGGTGCCAATGATGGTCGTATGCGTGTTTGGCGCCGTGCAGGTGAGCGCCACAATCAGGACTGCATACGACCGAGGCACACAGGGCCAACACCCGGCATCATGGTGTGGGGAGCGATCTCCTACACTGGCCGTACACCACTAGTGATCGTCGAGGGGACACTGAATAGTGCACGGTACATCCAAACCGTCATCGAACCCATCGTTCTACCATTCCTAGACCGGCAGGGGAACTTGCTGTTCCAACAGGACAATGCACGTCCGCATGTATCCCGTGCCACCCAACGTGCTCTAGAAGGTGTACGTCAACTACCCTGGCCAGCAAGATCTCCGGATCTGTCCCCCATTGAGCATGTTTGGGACTGGATGAAGCGTCGTCTCACGCGGTCTGCACGTCCAGCACGAACGTTGGTCCAACTGAGGCGCCAGGTGGAAATGGCATGGCAAGCCGTTCCACAGGACTACATCCAGCATCTCTACGATCGTCTCCATGGGAGAATAGCAGCCTGCATTGCTGCGAAAGGTGGATATACACTGTACTAGTGCCGACATTGTGCATGCTCTGTTGCCTGTGTCTATGTGCCTGTGGTTCTGTCAGTGTGATCATGTGATGTATCTGACCCCAGGAATGTGTCAATAAAGTTTCCCCTTCCTGGGACAATGAATTCACGGTGTTCTTATTTCAATTTCCAGTAGTGTACATTCATATGATGAGTCTTCAGTTCCTTACGCCAGCAAAATGTTTCAAAAAAGGCCATTCTTTCAGTAAGTCAGACTGCGTTACTTCAAGAAATTCAGCAACCAGAAATTATTTTTGTATTCATTTGGTTCAGCCAAGACACCTCTTAGGTTTTCCGCTATCTGCTACTGGCGTCTATTTAAGATGTTCTTGACTGTAATTCCTAGGCATTTAGTTGAATAATTACGTTTGATTAATAATAAGATGCACTTAACTTTTTCTGTAATAAGAAGTCAGTTTTTCCAAATTGTATGCAAAAGACACACACTTTAAGATTCACAGATGATGTGCAGTGTTCACCATTTGGGCGACTTACGAGTTAGTCTATACTGGAAATTACACCTAAACTCAAGTTTCAACTCTCGTATACATTTCGGAATTGCTTCTGAAGTCCGGTGTGCTTATCGACTTAATACTGCCGACCTTACAGCTTCATAAATGCCTCTGAATGACTAAAATATGACGTTGTGTCATATTATTGTTTAATATTTAATGTATATACTGAATGTAGTATTGCTGTGTTATTTACAGTTAGTTTTTAATTTTTCCACATTAATTATGTACAATGACTATGCTAGCATTTGACACGAACGGTTATCTAACTGTTCAAATGTTCAAATGTGTGTGAGATCTTATGGCACTTAACTGCTAAGGTTATCAGTCCCTAAGCTTACACACTACTTATCCTAAATTATCCTAAGGACAAACACACACACCGATGCCCGAGGCAGGAGTCGAACCTCTGCCGGGACCAGCCGCACAATCCATGTCTGCAGCGCCTTACCTAACTACCGTTGAGCCCGCATCTCGTGGTCGTGCGGTAGCGTTCTCGCTTCCCACGCCCGGTTTCCCGGGTTCGATTCCCGGCGGGGTCAGGGATTTTCTCTGCCTCGTGATGGCTGGGTGTTGTGTACTGTCCTTAGGTTAGTTAGGTTTAAGTAGTTCTAAGTTCTAGGGGACTGATGACCATAGATGTTAAGTCCCATAGTGCTCAGAGCCATTTGAACCATTTGAACTAGCGTTGTAGAGAATTACTGTCATTAACAAAATGACAAATAAATTGGATTGAATGTTTCGAAAGTGACTTGGGAATCGTGCACACAACAAGTAATATCACATACTTCGCACATAGTTAATAGACTGACATATTGCACAAAACAATGGTCTGCAGTCCCTCCAAAGACATTCTGTCACCTCGTTGGAAGTGTCCCCAACAGAGTTGAAGCCGTCATAAAGTCGAAGAGTAGACGCACCCCATATTAATGTCCGGGTATTTTTGATTAGATAGTGTACATGGGAAGAATAATTTGTATAAGCGTAAGATTCCATTTTTGCACATGGATCAGCATTCAGCTGTAAGGACCCATTCAAGTGCATTTTCTTAAGGGCGGTCTTTTCCCAATTTTAACCACACCTGCAAATCCCGTAACATCAAGGAAATAAGTTCTCTGCGCTAGACCGAGAGACCTGGGGCCGTGATTAAGTCACCGGACACGCATTCGGGAAGACAAGGGTTTTGATCTCGCTCCGGCCATCTAGATTTAGGTTTTACCTAAACAGATTAAGGCAGATACGTGAATGATTTCTGTAGAAAGGCCACGATCGATTTTCTCCCGATTGATTGACCAATTCGAGCTTCTTTCCGGCCGTAATTGCGTTGTCATCCGTACATTGTCAAACTCGAATTTTCTTTTCTTCTTTCTGGCTGCTAACGTAGAAAACACTGATAACTATGATAACATGTGTATTAATAATGTCAACGAGTTAGTTACATAGTAATCGTTTGTACAAACATATTTTGGATTTGATAGCAGAACAGGGCCTTCCGCATTAATTCATATGCGACGTAGTGTTAAGGAAGCTGCATTCAACACATGTGCTTTTGCTCGACTTGCCGGTTTTGTTCTAATAGTTTCTGATTTACTATATTTGCTTTCCCGTTATTCAGACAACATAATTTGTAAGACCGGAATCTCTTACAAACGTTTTCGTTAAATACGTTCGCCTCAGATAAATACAGAATCATGTATTTGCTAGCCGTCTCTTCCAGCTTTACGCTACGGGGGTGGACCATATTGCTGAGCATAACAGAAATAAGTACTTGACTTTGAATCACTGAATCTACGTGTTTGATGTGGGTGTCAGTCTTTTCAGGTCAAAAGGTGCTACATGTAGGACAATCTTTCCAAAATCTTGGATGTGATATAATTTGGCAGGCAAGCAAAGACGATCAACACCATCACTGGAAAAACCGCTAGATTTAATAGGTCATAATGAGTCTGTTGGAAAAGTCCTAAAATAGAACTGCGCAAATAGAAAACTATGTAAATGTAAGGACAACACAACACCCAGTCCCTGAGCGGAGAAAATCTCCGACCCAGCCGGGTATCGAACCTGGGCCGTTAGGTATGACTATCTATCGCGGTGACCACTCAGCTACCAGGGGGACAATGACGTCGTGTGAATGTCAGTTGGTTGCAGCGAATCAGTGTTGTGGGATAGTCGACGTGGAGACGTCATAGAATCAAAGAATGGAACTATCGTTATTGAACGTGTTCATGGTCACACCGCGATAGAAGTTACCTGGTTTGCTGGTATATCAACAGAGATAGACCAACTGGTCTGCTGGGACCGCTATACCAGTCGCAGCCAAAGGGAGCTACAGGTAATAGGTAACAGGAGGCGGGTACCTCACATAAGGTCATTGCTCACAGAGCCTCATAAATCTCCACGGCCGGCCGGAGTGGCCGAGCGGTTCTAGGCGCTACAGTCTGGAGCCGCGCGACCGCTACGGTCGCAGGTTCGAATCCTGCCTCGGGCATGGATGTGTGATGTCCTTAGGTTAGTTAGGTTTAAGTAGTTCTAAGTTCTAGGGGGACTGATGACCTCAGATGTTAAGTCTCATAGTGCTCAGAGCCATTTGAACCATTTGAAAGCTTCACGTCTTCAAAGCACCAAGCAAAATACACTACTGCCCATTAAAATTGCTACACCACAAAGATGATGTGCTACAGACGCGAAATTTAGCCGACAGGAAGAAGATGCTGTGATATGCAAATGATTAGCTTTTCAGAGCATTCACACAAGGTTGGCGCCGGTGGCGACACCTACAACGTGCTAACATGAGGAAAGTTTCCAACCGATTTCTCATACACAAACAGCAGTTGACCGGCGTTACCTGGTGCAACGTTGTTGTGATGCCTAGTGTAAGGAGGAGAAATACGTTTCCGACTTTGATAAAGGTCGGATTGTAGCCTATCGCAATTGCGGTTTATCGTATCACGACATTGCTCCTCGCGTTGGTCGAGATCCAATGACTGTTAACAGAATATGGAATCCGTGGGTTCAGGAGGGAATAAGGAACGCCTCGTATCACTAGCAGTCGAGATGACAGGCATTTTATCCGCATGGCTGTAGAGGATCGTGCAGCCACATCTCGATCCCTGAGTCAACAGATGGGGATGTTTGCAAGACAACCATCTGCACGAACAGTTCGACGACGTTTGCAGCAACATGGACTATCAGCTCGGAGACCATGGCTGCGGTTACCCTAGACGCTGCATCACAGACAGGAGAGCATGCGATGGTGTACTCAACGACGAATCTGGGTGCACGAATGGCAAAACGACATTTTTCGGATGAATACAAGTTCTGTTTACACCATCATGATGGTCTCATCCGTGTTTGGCGACATCGCGGTGAAATCACATTGGAAGCGTGTATTCGTCATCGCCATAACTGGCGTATCACCCGGCGTGATGGTATGGGGTGACATTGGTTACACGTCTCGGTCATCTCTTGTTCGCACTGACGGCACTCTGAGCAGTGGGCGTTACATTTCAGACGTGTTCCGACCCGTGGCTCTACCCTTCATTCAATCCCTGCAAAACCCTACATTTCAGCAGGATAATGCACGACCGCATGTTGCAGGTCCTGTACGGTACTTTCTGGATACAGTACATGTTGGACTGCTGCCCTGGCCAGCACATTCTCCAGATCTCCCACCAATTGAAAACGTCTGGTCAACGGTGACCGAGCAACTGGCTCGTCACAATACGTCAGTCACTACTCTTGATGAACTGTGGTATCTTGTTGAAGCTGCATGGGCAGCTGTACCTGTACACGCCATCCAAGCTCTGTTTGACTCAATGCCCAGTCGTATCAAGGCCGTTATTACGGCCAGAGGTGGTTGTTCTGGGTACTGATTTCTCACGATCTATGCACCCAAATTGCGTGAAAATGTAATCACATGACAATTCTAGTATAATATATTTGTCCAATTAATACACGTTTATCATCTGCATTTCTTCTTGGTGTAGCAATTTTAATGGCCAGTGGTGTAGAAACTGGGCAATAGACGACTGGAGGCAGGTAGTGTGGTCCAGCAAGTGGCGATGCTGCCTGCTTTCAAGTGATTCAAGACATCACGTACACTGACGGCCTAATGGGACGCTAAGCCCCCAGTATATTGATGGTATAGTTCAGCGAAGGGAATGATTCAATGATGTTTTTTGAATACTCCTCGTACCGTGATTTGGGCCCACTGATCCAATACGTTTATTTCAACATTCTGGAAGACAAAGTGTTTCCTTTTGCTCTACATCTTTGTGATGAATACGTTGCGTACAATTCCGTCTTCCAAGATTAAAATAGTCGTCTTAACAGAGCTCCACGCATATGCTCCTGGTTTGTCAAATACTCAGGTACCCTCTTCTTCAACTGTTGGGCCGCTAAATCAACAATTAAAATCTAGCAATCAGCTCATCTTAAGTTTCTTAGTATATATCTCTGAGCAGACATCAGACATAAAGTCTGTTGCGTTTAAGATGAGGAAGCAAAATTAGAGAGTGGAATGAACCGAGCAGATGCATGTTGGATAGGTGGTTATCCTTCTATTGATAGACGAGCAGCATCCGACGTATGTCACGCCTTCTGATTGGCACACCTATTGCTCGTCACGACAAACATGTTCTAATTTATGGAATAATTCTTGCCACTTCAGTCACTTTTTGTAAAACCTTTTACCACGGAGCGTTTCAGCAACATTCTGCCAGCATCACTTGCTTGTCAGTTATTCTTACTTTTACATTACTGTAGCAGATCCTTCACTTTGCTTATTAAACTTACATGCTTTATCATCCTGCTCTGTACAAGGTCTCATCTGCCCTATAAAGCACTTCTTCCAGACTACACAGTAAATCATGGCGAGGTTTCAGAGAGGACGAGAGGCCAAAGGAGGAAATGCTAGTACTTAGTGTCTCGTTGTCAGCGGTGTTATTAGGGATATTATACACTCAAGAGCAAAGAAACTGGTACACCTGCCTAATATCGTGTACGGTCACCCGCGGGCACGCAAAAGTGCCGCAAAACGACGTGGCATGGCCTCGACTAATGTCCGAAGTAGTGCTGGAGGGAACTGACACCATGAATCCTACAGAGCTGTTCATAAATCAGTAAGAGTATGAGAGGGTGGAGATCTCTTCTGAACAGCAAGTTGCAAGGCATTCCATTTACGCTCAATTATGTTCATGTCTGGGGAGTTTGGTCGCCAGCGGAAGTATTTGAACTCAGGCAAGTGATCCTGGAGGCACTCTGAAGAAATTCTGGGCGTGTGGGGTATCGCATTGTCCTGCTGGAATTGCCCAAGTCAGTGGGAATGCACAATGTACATGACTGGATGCAGGTGATTAGACAGGATACTTACGCACGTGTCACCTGTCAGAGTCGTACGTAGACGTATCAGGGGTCCCATATCACTCCAACTGCACCATTACAGAGCCTCCACCAACTTGAACAGTTCCCTGCTGACATGCGGGGTCCATGGATTCATGAGGTTCTCGCCATACCTGTACACGCCCATCCACTCGATACAATTTGAAACAAGACTCGTCCGACCAGGTAACATGTTTCCAGACATCAACAGCCCAATGTCGGTGTTGACCGGCCCAGGCGAGGCGTAAAGCTTTGTGTTGTGCAGTCATCAAGGTACACGAGTGGATCTTGGGCCCCCGAAAGCCCATATCGATTATGTTTCATTGAATGGTTCGCACGCTGACGCTTGTTGATGGCCTATCATTGAAGTCTGCAACAATTTTCGGAAGTGTTGCCCTTTTGTCACGAACGATTCTCTTCAGATGTCGTTGGTCACGTTCTTGCAGTATCTTTTTCCGGCCGCGGAGATGTCGGAGATCTGAAGTTTTACCGGATTCCTGATATTCACGGAACACTGGTGAAATGGTTGTATGCGAAAATCCCCACTTTATCGCTACCTCGGAGTTGCTGTGTCCCGTCGCTCGTGCGCAGACTATAACACCACGTTCAAGCTCATTGAAATCTTGATAACCTGCCATTGTAGCAGCAGTAAACGATCTAACAACCGCACCAGGCACTTTTTGTTTTATACAGTATAGGCGTTGCCGACCGCAGCGCAGTATGTATTTGAATACGCATGCCTATACCAGTTTCTTTGGCGCTTCAGCTTATGTGCTAAACTGGAGAAATATGTGGGAAGTAATTGCATTTAGTCGCACCGAAATTAGGTTTCATGATAACCACAGAAATGTCAAAGTATCGAGGAGGGCAGAAACGTGAATCGAATTTCTGTACAATAAAGCTCCCATGCTTAGAGAAGTAGCTCAGCTCACCAAACGTTGGGAAAGGAACCATACGATGGAATCTGCTCTAAATACGGTGGGAGAAAATATAAATCAAAAAGGACCGGAAAACGGCTTCAAACGCTTTCTTTCAGAACAAGAGCGCAGTGTCGTCACGACAGTAATAAACTTCCTGGTCAAAGTGTGTGGAAGAAGGCTTTCTCGAGTGGCACGCTTCTCAATTGTTACTCTGCGAATAATGTTTGTTTCAGTTTCTGTAGCGGTCGCAGTGTGGCCAGTAAAGGCTGATCGCCTTATGCGGCGGCCCATTTTTTACACTAGTAGCGTCCGCAACTAGGATGACAACCTTTCGTGGACCACTGACACTCAGCTGACACTTTACATATAACAGTTCTGATAGTTCTTTGGGAGGACCACGCATTCTCCAAGAGAGAAACTAAAAATCTCAATAAAAATTGGGTTAATTGTAAAAACTACACTCATGTGATGAGTCTGCAATTTCGTTAAGGGAGTAGAATCTTTTTAAGAAAAGTATTTCACTCTTTCAGCAATCCAAACTGCGTTACTTCTAGGAATTCAGCAACCAGACAATTTTCATATTCAGTTAGTTCAATTAAAACGCATTTCATGACGTAATTGATATGTTGAAATTTATGTTGTTCGTAACTGTAATTCCTGGGTATTTAGTTGCATAATTATGCTTAATTAATAATTTGATGCCCTTAATTTTATTCATTAAGTAGAAGTTATTTCCTCATTTCCTTATATAACACACACTTTTAGATTCACTGATGGTGTGCTGCTTTCCCCATGTGGATGATTTATGGATTTGTTTATATCGCAAATTGCACCTAAAATCAAGTTACAACTTTCTTATACATTCTGGAATTATTTATAAGGCATTTATGATTATCGAATTAATACTGTCGACCTTAAAACTTCATGTATGCCTCTGAATGACTAAGAAACGACATCGTGTCATGTTACTTGCTTAACGTATCATTTATATACTGTACTGAGTAGTGCTACGCTATTTACAGTTAGTTTTTAATTTTTCACATTAACGATGTACAACGACTCCACTAGCATTTTACGTGAATTCTTATCTAACTAGTTTAGCATAGAATGGCTGTCATTAACAGAATGACAAATAAATCTGACCGAATGTTTCGAAAGTGAAACGGAAATTTTACACACAACAAATAATATCATATACTCTACGTGCAGTTAATGGACTGACATACTGGAAAAAATTTCAGAATGAGGAATACAAGATGGGTTAATCATGTGACCATTGAGGTGTAGGCTGTAGTAGTTATTAGGAGATGAAGATGCTTGTACAGCGTAGCGAGGAGAGCAGTTTCAAAGAAGTCTTCGGAATCGTTACCACAACAACAACTAAGCAGTCACTTTAGGGAGAGGAACAGAAAATTATGTCATTTTTTGTTATCTATTATTATTAAATTTTTGCAAGGACTGTATTTGATGAGTATATTTTACGAGTGATTTATGGATTTCTGAGTTTGAGCCATTAGGATGCCATTTGAGATGTGCACTTGTGGGAACTAATTTCTGTCTTCGAAGCAGATTCATTCTCTTGCCTTTGTTGACCAGGTGCAGCATTTCTGACGTTTGATGTCCGTCTACAGCAACGTGAAAGGCCAAAGTCGGTTCGTTTAGACATTTTAAATGAAGAGTATCCACATGTTCGAGAAATCGTGTACTAAAATATTTTCCTTTTTGGGCTATGTGCAGTGACGAGCCAAGACATTATGACCACCTACTTAACAGCTTGTTCGTCCGTCTTTAGAACGAAATACATCGTTGGTTCTGCGTATCAGGGATCCTACGGTTTGTGGGTAGGTTTGTGGAGATATGAGTCATTAGATGTCTACGCAAAGGTCATGTAATCAGCGGAAATACGAGCCGCTGATTTGTGTACGCGGTGATGGTGACTAATAGCGACCCAAACGGGTTCCATTGGATTTACATCAGGTGAATTTGGTTTCCGAGACATGAACGTGAGCTCACTGTAATGGTCCTCAAAGCACAGTGGCACTGTTTTGGCTCCGAGACACTGACAATTGCATTGCTGAAAGATGACATCGCCGTCGGGGAAGACATCAAGCATGACGGGATTCAGGAGGTTCGCAGCTGTCAGCGTGTCTTCGATTAATATCGGGTCCCACGCAAGCACAGGAGAATGTCTCCCATAGCATAATACTGCTCCCACCAGCCAGCGTCCGTGGCGCTCTGCACGTTTCGAGTCACCGTTCACTTCGATGACGGCGTTTGTGGAGATGACCATCGACATAGTGTAGCAAAAACATGATTCACCTGAAGAGCCGACACGTCTCTGTCGACCGATAGTCGAATACCGATTGTCCCGTGCCCACTGCATCCGTAATTGCAGATGTCGTTGGTTCAGTATGTGAACACGTAGAAATAACCTGCTGCGGAGCTCCACGTTCAACAATGTACGATGAACGGTGTGCTCCGAAGCACTTATGTGTGCACCAGCATTGTGCTCTTTCGGTGGAGATGCCACAGATCAGATCGCCATCTACCCTGCTTTACAGAGCAGACGAGCCTCCGACCCCACGTTCCGTGAATAGTCGTTAATGTCCAACCACTTAGCTTGTAGTGGTAGTTTCACTGTAGTAGGTACGAGGGTTGGAACTGTAATAGTGGCAACTATTTATTTACAGCTCGTACAAAATAGATACGTGTTTCAAAGTTCTACTGACTTTCAAAGTAGTCACCAGCATTGTGTATAACCCGTTGCCAGCGATGTGGAAGTCGTAGGATACTCTTAGCAGTGCCTGTTGTGTTGACAGTTTCAGTGGCGCGGTCTATTGCCCGACGAATTTGTAGCAGTTCTGGAACGAATGCCGTGAAGTGTTCCCTTCAGTTTAGAAATCGAGTTGAACTCACGATGGATTAGGTCAGAGGAGTGCAGTCGGTGATATATTACTTAGCAGCCCCATGAGTCAAACAAATCAGTAACAGCTTGCACTGTACGTGCTTGAGGATTGTCTTGCAAACTGATGGTCAGGAGGAGGAGGGAGGAGGAGATTAGTGTTTAACGTCCCGTCGACAACGAGGTCATTAGAGACGGAGCGCAAGCTCGGGTGAGGGAAGAATGGGGAAGGAAATCGGCCGTGCCCTTTCAAAGGAACCATCCCGGCATTTGCCTGAAGCGATTTAGGGAAATCACGGAAAACCTAAATCAGGATGGCCGGAGACGGGATTGAACCGTCGTCCTCCCGAATGCGAGTCCAATGTGCTAACCACTGCGCCACCTCGCTCGGTATGATGGTCAGGTCCTGCGGAAAGTGTCATCACTTCTGTCTCTAAGCTGGTCGTAGGTTGTGTTGTAAAAATGAACAGCATAGAGACAGAAGTGAGGACATTTTCTGCAGGACCTGAAGGAAACACTTCGCGATATTCGCTTCCGAACTGCTACAAATTTGTCGGGCAATAGACCGGGCCGCTCGAACTGTCAACACAATTGGCACTGCTAAGTGTATCCTACGACTTCCACATCGCTGGCAACAGGTTATACACAATGCTGGTGACTACTTTGAAGTTTAATAAGACTTTGAAACACGTATCTATTTTGTACAAGCTGTAAATAAATAGTTGCCACTATTAAAGTTCCATCCCTCGTACTAACTACAGTAGGACGAGCTCATTCGACCAGCTTCGCCATTTTCGAGATACTCGTTCACAGGCTCTGCGTAATAATAATCTGACGTTTGTGAAAGTCGACTATCTCAATGGACTTCCCCACTTGCAGCCCATGTCTTCGCTAGGGTGATCCCCCGTCTGTGTCTGCTCCTTCTACATACCTTTGTTACCGCGTCACGTGCCCACAACGCCACCAGGCGGCATCCAACCACACAGTGGGCAGTTCTCATAATGTTTTGGCTAATCAGTATCTTTGGACGTGAACAGCAGTTCAGTCTGAATATCCCTAATCTAATGTAAGGCTTGCTCTTGTTTGAATACTATGGATGATTTTCTTCTTTACTTAGTTATTAGTGTAAAAGTTAACTCTAAGATATTCCTTCCTCGTGACAGGTTTGATAATTTATATAAAACTTTTTCTGAATGTTGTATGCACACATATTTTTCTGTTAGCTGCTATGCGGTGTTATTTACTGTTGGAGTTGTCACTGTTTATACAGGAACTTATTGCAACATTCAACCTATCAGTTAATTTTTTGCTAACGGCCTTGCGCAGTAGTAACACCGGTTCCCGTCAGTTCACCGAAGTTAAGCGCTGTCGAGCATGGCTAGCATTTGGATGGGTGACCATCCGATCTGCCGAGCGCTGTTGGCGAGCGTGGTGCACTCAGCCCTTGTGAGGCAAACTGAGGAGCTACTTGATTGAGTAGTAGCGGCCCCGCTCTCGGAAACAGACATACGGCAGGTAGAGTGGTGTGCTGACCACATGACCCTCCTTATCCTCATCCAGTGACGACTATCGGCTGAGGATGACCCGGCATCCCCTCTCTACGGTTTGGCCTTCATGGCCTGTTCGGGGGGAGTTTAGTTTCGTTCTGATTAATTTTTTACTCTTTTTTGCTCTGTATCCATTATCAGGCATAAATCAATCCCAAATAGAGGTATTATTGTGTCACTGTTTTCACGTTCACTGCGAGATTCTTACTTCATCCACATACGGCCATTTGAATCACTACATTTGCTACCAAGAGCAATACTTAATGTAAATACTCTAATGTTGTTATACAGTTGATCTCAACAACAGCTCTGAAGGTTGAAGGTGTGGAAGCTACTGAGTTACAATAAAATACAAGCTTTTGTTTTTCCTCGTGTAGCTAAAATCACTTATCCACCATTTGGATACACGTTGTCCGAACATTTGGGTTTTCTACAAAGGAGACGGTGTTATACTTTCGTTATTAATTCTACGCACTCTGCCACACCTGGGTATAGTTTGTATTTCACCCGACTGAGTCTTGGTGCAGTTTAAAAGAGACCGGATACTTCGTTAATCTAAATATATTGATCGATCTTTACTTTACGTTTAATTAATTACAGCATTAGTCATTTAGACGCAGTATTTACTAGAAAATAAACTATTTGACCTAAAAGTTACGGATATTTCAATTAATGCTTTTTTTATATCTGGCTATACATCTTATTTCGTATAGAAATCTCGATACAGCCGTTAAATTTCCAAACGGGTTTTTATTTTGAGAACTTGTAGCTGCGACACTATGTAGTTCAAACGTTAGTCGAGTTTCTCACGATATAAGTGCTGTTATCTATTACGTATTTTGCAGTCAGTTGGCTGACAATATTTTAAAATTTAGGCAGCACACTCCGTTTCCCTCGTTATGCCTAGAATGAGAATAAGAAACACATTTTTTGTAATAGAATGAAACGGCGTATTTGTTGGGATCGCTCCATGTTCTTTGGTACATGAATACTTATTCAAAGCATACATTATCGAATCCACGTGACAGCAAAGAATGATTCCTGGGTACACATTATGCACCAATTTTTAATGTAAAAGTGATGTTGCGTCAAATGACGTTCTAAGTTTGGTGCTCTTCTTGTTTTCTCAATCGCGAAGCCGCCGTTCTCTTCTGTCTGAAATTGCTTGAGTTTCAAGATACACTATGTGATCAAAAGTATCCGAACACCTGGCGGAAAAGACTTTCAATTTCGTGGCTCCCTCCATCAGTAATGCTGGAGTTCAGTATGGGGTTGGCCCAACCTTAGTGTTAATGACAGCTTCCACCGTCGCAGGCATACGTTCAATCAGATGCTGAAAGGTTTCTTGGGGAATGGCAGCCCATTCTTCACAGAGTGCTGCACTGAGGAGAGTTATCGATGTTCGTCGGTGAGGCCTGGCATGAAGTCGGCGTTCCAAAACATCCGAAAGGTAATCTAAAGGATTTAGATCAGGACTCTGAGCAGGCCTGTCCATTACAGGGATGTTTATGTCGTGGAACCCCTCCACCACAGACCGTGCATTATGAACAACTGCTTGATCCTTTTGGAAGATGCAATCGCCATCCCTGAATTGTTCTTCAACAGTGGGAACCAAGAAGATACTTAAAACATTAATGTACACTTGTGCTATGGTAGTGCCACGGAAAACAACAAGGAGTGCAAGCCCCCTTCATGAAAAATACGATCACTCCATAACACCACCGCCTCAGAATTTTACTGTTGGCACTACACACGCTGGCAGATGACGTTCAATCGTCCAACATTTACGCTCCTTGCACCAAGCGAGGCGTCGTTTCTCATTTACCGGAGTGATGTGTGGTATATGAGCAGCCGCTCGACCATGAAATCCAGGTTTTCTCACCATCAGCCTAACTGTCATAATACTTTCAGTGGAACCTGATGGAGTTTGGAATTCCTGTGTGATGGTCTGGATAGATGTCTGCCTATTACACGTTACGACACTCTTCAACTGTTGGCGGTTTCTGTCAAACAGACGAGGTCGACCTATACGCTTTTGCGCTGTACGTGTCCCTTCACGTTTCCAGTTCACTATCACATCGGAAACAGTGGAGCTAGGGATGTTTAGGAGTGTGGCAATCTCGCGTACAGACGTATGACACAAGTGACAGCCAATCACCTGACTACGTTCGAAGACAGTGAGTTCCGCGGAGCGCCCCATTCTACTCTCTCACAATGTCTAATGACTACTGAGGTCGCTGATATGGAGTACCTGGCAGTAGGTGGCAGTACAATGCACCTAATACGAAAAACGCATGTCTTTGGGGGTGTCCGGATACTTTAAATCACATAATGTACTTTAAACATCCACTTGCGAAGACCAATAATTCGCCTGTGACTAAATTGAATAGCTATAAAATCCTTTAATATCCCGTGTATGCTAACCTAATTCAGATTAGCTCATAAACGTTGTGTTAGTGGTTTATTCTAATTATTTTATTAAAATCCGGGTATGTTCGAAGAGGACTCATGCACGGAGGGCCCCGTACGATCTTCACTATGTATATAAATAGTTCATCCACCATCAAGACCCGACCGTGGTGGCCGAGCAGTTCTAGACGCTTCAGTCTGGAACCGCACTGGTGCTACTGTCGCAGGTTCGAATCCTGCCTCAGGCATGGATGTGTGTGATGTCCTTAGGTTAATTAGGTTTAAGTAGTTCTAAGTCTAGGGGACTGATGACCTCAGATGTCAAGTCCCATAGTGCTTAGAGCCATTTGAACCACCATCAAGAATCTCGACGATTTTTTGGCTTTTGTCAATATCGATACAAGCAAGATATACGTGTATACTCCTGACGAAAAGGGGTCATAATAGAAGGCAGAAGAAAAACAAATGACAAAAAAATATTTTTTTGTGTGATGTTGTTAGACGTTATCAA
The DNA here is from genome assembly GCF_023864345.2 of Schistocerca serialis cubense. Lineage (NCBI taxonomy): Eukaryota > Metazoa > Arthropoda > Insecta > Orthoptera > Acrididae > Schistocerca > Schistocerca serialis. The sequence continues at coordinate 822,556,512 of NC_064640.1, forward strand.
TTTCCAAATTTTTTCCTTTACTTGCACCGCGAAATCTTGCGTCCTACCATACTTCATGATTCTAGGGCAGCGGGAAGTACTCTATAGGTTTTGATGAGTGAGTCTGCAAGAATCAAATTACGTGACATAAATGGCCGTGCCTTTTAACTGCACTGAAGATCTCATTTATTACAACGCCAAGGCATTATAGACATTAATATGCGACATAAATTCTAGTCTGATACGTCTACCTGTTTCTGAGCCTGAGAAAAATAGTTTTCAACAGTCAGACGGACAGACAGACAGACAAATAAACACGAAGTGATCCTTTAAGGTTACCTTATTAAGAATTGAAGCAAGAAATCCTAATATGGAAATATACACGTACAAATTCGACGTTTTGTCCCTCTGTTTCCACAAACTGGTTGTCTGATTTAATGATAGTGAAGTAATTCCTTCCTTTTTCCTCCAGCTTCTGGACACAGTCATGTCGATCAGACACGGATATCAAAGATAGGGAAGTGAAGAAACGTGGTGAGGACTGAACACATGAAATCAGTTACACAGAAAAATCAGAACCAAAGTACTGTACAGAGAAATAAATCTCGGAAGATGCAGGAATATGTGAATAAAAGTTTTTGCAAGACTCACGTATGAGAAATTATTGAGCACCACTTCACAGTTTAAGCACCTTGCCAAATGATTTTGAAGAAATAGTCAGAGAGTTGCTACTACGCTATGCGATTAAAAGTATCCGAACACCTTGCTTAAAATGACTTACAAGTTCGTGGCACCCTCAGTCGGTAATGTTGGAATTCAATATGGTGTTGGCCCAACCATAGCCCTGATGACAGCTTCCATTCTCACAGGCATGCATTCAATCAGGTGCTGGAAGGTTTATTGGGAAATGGCAGCCCATTCTTCACGGAGTGCTGCACCAAGGAGAGGTATCGATGTCAGTCGGTGAGGCCTGGCACGAAGTAGTCGTTCCAAAACATCCCAAAGGTGTTCTATAGGATTCAGGTCAGGACTATGTGTAGGCCAGTCCATTAAAGGGATGTTATTGTCATGTAACCACAACCCCACAGGTCGTGCATGACGAACAGGTGCTCAATAGTGTTGAAAAATGCAAACACCATCCCGAATTGTTCTTCAGCAGTGGGAAGCAAGGTGCTGTGATAGTTCCACGGAAAACAACAAGGGGTGCAAGCCCACTCCATGAGAAACACGACCACACTGCAATACTACCGCCTCCGAATTTTACTGTTGGCACTACACACTCTGGCAGATGACGTTCACCGGGCATTCGCCATACCTACACCCTGCCATCGAATCGCCACATTGTGCACCATGATTCGTCACTCCTCACAACGTTTTTCCACTGTTCAATCGTCCAACATTTGCGCTCCTTACACCAAGCGAGGCGTCGTTTGGCATTTATCAGCGTGATGTGTGGCATATGAGCAGCCGCTCGACCAAGAAATCAAAGTTTTGTCACCCCCCGCGTAACTGTCAGAATACTTGCAGTGGATCCTGATGCAGTTTGGAATTCCTGTTTGATGATCTGGATAGATGTGTGCCTAATACACATTACGACCC